>NW_009601175.1:0-20576 GCF_000690535.1 Cariama cristata | reverse complement strand
ATTTTTTACAATGAGGGTGGTGAAGCACCAGAACAGGTTGCCCAGAGAGGTGGTGGCCCATCCCTGGAGGCATTCAAGGTCAGGCTGGATGGGGCTCTGAGCAACCTTATGTAGTTGGAGATGTCCCTGTTCACCGCAGGGGAGTTGGACTAGATGACCTCTAAAGGTCCCTTCCAGCCCAAATGATTCTATGATTCTACGAAGCCTGAATAGAAATTTAAAATGAACCCTCCTTCCTCAGAAAACTAGCTTCACTCATTTTAGTATGTTGGAGGACTTGCAGTATCACCTCTGTCTTCCCACTCCCATCTCAACAGAAGCGAGGTACAGACCGGAGATTTAAGGATCACATTAGCTCCCATTTCATCCAACCACTGGCCACTGCCTCATGACAGGAGTAGCGAACGGTTTTCAGTTTTGTATTTGTTTTTTTCTAATGAGGAGGCAGAGTATGAGAGTACTCAGACGTAGTTAGCTAGGAGATATATAAAAATAAAACTTGTGTCTTCCTTGTTCTGACTGGGGAAAAGAGGGACATCTTCCACATGCACAAAAGATTCTGAAACCTGGGTTAAACAGCGTCAGGACAGCCACAGAGCCAAATGTTGCTTCCTATAGCATGGGGTGAAGGTTCAAATACCAGAAAAAAACCCAAATAAATAGAGTCATTGTTGTGCCTTCAGTGGTACAGATCTACTTGTAACATCAGTAAATAACTCTTTCCTCTTTACATTTTTAATTTCTCTTTAACTCTTATTTAATACCATAGATTCTTGTAAGAATACTCTTCATTCATTCCTAGATCCAATTTATTTTCACAAGTCAGGAATTCATTTCCATGAAGCTCCTAGAAAAGAAATATATTGTAACTAACATTTGTACTGAAATATTAAGTGATGTTTAAATTACTGTAGACATAAATCACACACAAACAGCCTAACTAGCAAAGCTACTCTTTGCTACATTTTCAAATATGCATTTGAAAGATCATGGTTTTTAAAGTATTCTAAGAAATTTATTTTCAGTATTTCCATTTTAAATAATAATACTCAGATAAAACATTTGACCATAGTCCGAAATACCCAATCTAAACAAAGTAGATAAAGAAATGCAGTGTGTAGAAATATCAGTGCTTTGATTTTTCTTGAAGCACAACTGAGTACTATTTTTACCCTGAAATTTTCTAAGCTCAAGAGCCATGTGTTGCATGTAGGTTAAGTATATCATTTATGATTTGCCACTGCTAGCCTACCTTTCATATCAGTACTATGAATTAAATGTACAGCCTTCACAGCACACTAAAGATAAAATAATGGTAAATTCAAATTCCTACAGTAACACTGAACTCAGCCATATCAAATATATCTCACATTTTCTTGCCAAGCTCCTCTTCCTAAAAGGCACATTTATTAATGTTTGTTTAGAAATCTTTATCACAAACTGCTTGCAGTGTACAAAATGTCAAGGTTAACACTGTTCAAGAACATTACATTTCACACTTCCTAAACTTGATCTGGCACATTACTAAGCTTCTCAATACTCATCTTTCTTCCTCTAAAAAAAAAAAACCACACCACTAAAATGAACATCTTCATGCTTTCTGATGCAAGCATTTTAATTTACTCATTTTAATTTACTCATTTAAGCTTTGATGTGTACATCAAAAAAGCTGAAGAGTTGCAGAAAATAAGGGGATAAGCTTTCACAATGGTTGCCACTGGTTTTCTGAGCAGTAGTACCTCATCTTGTACTTGACGGCTGTACCTTGGCAACATGAAAAGACAAGCTTAAAAGAAGCACATACCCCAAAGTTGAGTATGTGTACGTTGCAGCAAATATTGTGGAAATCACAGGCTACTGCTAGGATAAACCTAGGTGAACAGTCTGCCTTCCTCTGCCAGTCAGATCCATTATAAAAAAAAAAAAAAAAACCACAACCAAAAACCCACACCACCAAAAAACAACTACCACCACCACCTACACACTATACTATTAACTATGTTGTAACACCAAGGATTAGACAAAAAAAAAAAATAAAAATTTAAAAGCAAAACATCTATATACCTTGCAAACAAACTAAACAGAAAACTCAAAAGCAACCTGTCCACTGCTTATCAAATGCTTGAATTGACTGAAATCTCACAAAAGGAAGGGAAATAGCAGTGTCCTATTACGATAATAGTTTGATGTCCTGCTTGTGCCTGCTCTGCAATCTTCAGCATTTGGGCAAGTGAATTCAGGGAGCCTGAGAATTTCCAAGCAATAATGAAGAAATGCATTTCTACTGCCAGTAGATTTTAAAATGCAGAAGTCCACAAATGAAGACAGGTTGTGGGGACAGGGAGTTCTATTTGCTCACAAAGACACATATTTCACCCAAATTAAACCCCGAGCATTTCCAGTGTGTTGTTTACAGAATCACTCTGCAAGATGCTGAGACTCAAAACGAGACAAAACTCCCATGTCTCATCTCCTGCAAATCTCTGAGGTATTATACCAAGGTAGTTAGCAGCTGCATTTCTCCTGCAGACACCTTTACAGAGAGAATTATTGTTTAAAAGATAGGTATATATATTACATAGAAACTGCCTCTAAACATGTACTGTTCTTAAAGAACCTACCCTTAAGGAAGAAATATGGCTTCTGGATCCCAGACAAAAGGAACTGCCTACTTGCAGCCCTGTATAAAAACGCTCTACTTCCAATCAGGAAGTAGTTCAGATTATTTTTCATTTTAGCTTTTTCTAACAGTCCTGCTGATCACAACAGTAAGTCAGGAAACCTCAATGTTAAAACATGGACTGCATGAAGAGAATCAGGACTGAGGTTACATTAAACAAAGACCCAACGCCATTCAGGATGGGCATCTTCCTTAGGAGATACTACCTTAGTCTTCTATTAAAGCTAATGTAACACAGTTCTCCTCAGGTTGATTCTTGAATCATGGTTTGGCAATACAATTTTATAACAGGTCCATAAAGATAAATTCCTCCTTTTAAAATGTTAAGGGTTCTTATTTTAAAGTGGTAAGATTTGCAATCTGGTCAGCATTCCACAATATCACAATGCTTAGGAGCTCACATAGTTTACTGAACTCAATATGCATGTTTAATTTAGTCTGTCAGTCTACAGCAAGAAATAAAGCCAATATTTCACTCTAGAGGCTTGAACTCATTAGAATTAATTTCTTCTGTGAAGGAATTCTAATATACTTGACTATTCAGTCGGATACAACAATAAATCAGCTCCAAAACATCTGGATTTTTATCTGTGTTATTTTTAAATCAATATAAAAATGCTCCTTCTTCTGGTTGCCCTTTAGAGGTTTCTGCTTCTAGTTGTCTTTCTTCCTAACCCAAGTCAAAGGCATATTTTCTTTATAACCTTAATTCCCTGTTCTCTTATGCTCACATACCTCCAGTCTGTAGTGACTCATTACCTATTTCTACAGACACAGCCCTTATAAAAGCCTATAGAAGCCTTTTCTTCTTTACGTCAACGAAACAGGAAGAAGGGTAACGGCCAACTTAGAAGCCCTTAGAACAAACTTCAGTCAGTCAGTATAACAATTTCTTGTATCGGGACAAACTATATTGTCATGCGAGGTTATCTTCTAAAATGAAGCAGCAGTTACAAGCCCTAAAAATCTCAGATACCTTACAGTGTTATCTAAACTTTCTTATTTGTTCCTAGGAAACTTCATACCTACTGGAAAAAATCCGAAAGTGAAATGTCTCTTAGGACCTTTGTTTTATGGTTCTTCTTTACGACCTTTGTCTGCAATTAAGTTCTAATGGAACTAAAATTAACTGTGAAGTTTCCAACAGGCATGTGATAAATATAACTCAAAACACAGTTCACTTACATGAAAGTGATAATTAAAATCCAAATCTTCAGATCAGGGAAAGTATGTCATAATATAGTGCATTAATCATTATTCTACAACCAGTAGAAGTAGAAATTTTATTTCAAGCAGTTAATCCGGTTTAACATGATGGTATTTTTTTATTTGGTGCCTTTGTAACATAAGAAAGATTGATGACAATCTTCCTGGGTACGCTTTTTTGTAACCAACTATTTCAATGAAACATACAGAATAATGCTAAGAAGTAACAAGAAGGCAGGAAATACTTTCTAGAAAACCTGTTTATGCCATTGAACTAACTACAAAGAAGTTAAATTTTCAATTTTTAAAGACATTAGCACAGACAACAATAACTGGCAAAGACAAGGAAAAAAAACAAAAGCTCAGAAGTCACTTGTGTGAAGATAACAACAACTAGAAGGAGAAACAAGACATGAATGTATGTGTACCTCCTTAAAAAGTCAACAACAACAAAAAAAGGCAGAACATATTTCCAAAGAAAAGTACACACCAAAAATAGAGATCGTTTTTATGCTTCTAAAACCACTCCCCTTAGAAGATGAAATTCAAACTATTTCTTTTCACTGACCAATTCTTAACAAATTAAAATTGGGGAAAAAAAAAATCCTAGGCATCCGTTTGAGTAGCCTTCATTTTAGTCAATAGTTTAAAAAGTGAAACATTAGAGTGAAGACCAGGACAGAAACTAGGAATAATTTACTGTTTTCTCTATCTCTGTGGCTTGAGATAGGCTGGGACAAGCATAAGCAATCACAGAATCAATAATTTCTGGTTTGCATCCTGCTGAGACAGAAGCAGGAGCCTGGATTCACGGCATTTGGTGGATGCCTCACTAAGCTAATTTACCTCCCAGATCTGCACATGATTCAGAAGTCTGTCCACATATCATCTGTGGCATTCACACCATCAGTTACTGACTCAAACAAAAATGTTCACTTCAGAGAATTTTACAACAAAAGTGACTTCCTGGCTACAAAGCAAGTTTAGGGGATGCATGAAAAATATCAGAAGTCCTGAGAACTTTCATATACAGGAATTAGAAAATGGTATGGCCAAAAGTGGACATTAGATCATCTAAGCTAACACGTAAGTTGCTTTCATAGGGTATATGCAAGGCTGTGTAGAGATGCCCGGTCTTGATCTGCAATTATCAGAAGAGAAAAAAGCCACTTCTACATTTACTGATTAATTCTAATGCTTATCCACCACTTAACCTCACTTAGGCACAAAGTATTACAATGTACCACTGTACCTAAGAGGGTAAAAGGAAGGCATCAAGGTAGTTTGCAATTGCCTGTAACTGACTGTTTTGCTTTTGATATGGTAGCTCTGGGCATAAAAAAAACAAGAAAAAAGTCAGTTGTCTGTCCTATGTTGTTAAAAAAAAACAAAAACACAAAAAAAACAACCAACATGCACCACAGTTTCCTATTACTATTAAACAGCACAAAATGTATCTCAAGATTAAGAAAAATCACTAGCCCACAAATATTTGCACTATAAACCTTTACCATGTATCTAAAAGGACAGAAAAGGTACTGGGAAGTGAAAAAGCAGAGGAAGAAAGAATTAAGGGCAATATAAAATATATAACATGAATAAAGTGAAGATAGACCATTTATATCCAGACTTCTCAACTTACTTCAGTATCTTTACGGTTGTCACAAATAAAGGTTTCCCCATATGGAGAGATGATGGGTGGCTTTTCTTCTGTGAAATCTTCTTAAAGCAAAAAAGTAAATAGAGTCATAGAGTGCAATGCTCTACTAAGATACTAATAAAATCAACAAGGGACAAAGATTTTTCTGCTTGTGATTTCTCTGTACTTCTCAGAAAAAAATTTGAAGAACAAGAAACAATTTCCCATTTCTAACTGAACTCCAGACACTTTTTTCCCCCTCAGATACTACCTACTCAGAGACTACCACTATTACTATATAATTCGGATATAACATGCATACAGGCATTTTCTTCTTTCCTATACTGCATCAAGTTAAAAAAAAACCAACCTTTTGTTGCATAGCCTTAGGAGCAATAGCTCCAAAGTGTCCTTTATTCTGAATTTAAAAGAAAAAAAAAAAAACACCACACCAACTCATTTGTGCACAGTCTTCATGTTGTCACCAAGTATTTGCTTGAAATTAATATGCATAACTTCAAACAAGACATACCTCTAGAATATGAAAAAGCTTTTATTTACAATTGACTGCACAAGACTTCTACACTCTTCCAGTAAGCTATTTAATACCATTAATTTCCCGTTATTTCCTGGAGCTATGAGCACTAACTAACAAATTAAGCAGCATTAGTCAGGAATAAGCTCCTTGTATCTTTCAAGAAAAAGCTAACTCTGCTTAAAAAATTTGGATCTAACCTTAGAAACTCAAAATATTGTAGTCTAAAAAAGTATATTAAAAGAAATTAAGTTTAAAGACTGGATTTTCCAATTTTTGTTTTATTAGTTCATAAACAAAAACTAAAAATGCAGAAGTGGTTAAATGCTCTCCTATTACATACATCACTTTCTCCAGACCTTCCAGATGCCCAATATTTCTTAATATAAGCAGCTCAATACTCATTTTAGACAACTTCTGGTCTGAGGTTTCTTTTTCCTCAATATTCAAGATGTAAATATCAGCATGCTTAACTCACTGTTTTGTGAAATTTGCCTCCCAGTGCAAGAAATATTTACAAGATCCACATTTCTTCTTTTCTGAAGGGAACTTGAATAAAACAAAGCACAAAAGGAAAACATTAAATGAAATTTCCCAGAAACAGAGCAAAAATATCTTCTGTAGCTAAACTATTAAAATTATATACAAATACAGAAATAGTCAATTTTCAGTCTTGGGAAAATTTCTGATTTAAATTAAAAGTCACCCAACAATGTGATTTCCTCCCTTTATAACAGTGAATACTTCTCTGATCCAAGCATACACCTTGAGTTTGTGTTTCGTTTTTTTTCTTTTGAATTGACCTTATGATACATCTAGATTGCTGGGAAGCATGGACATCTCCCACTCTTCCTCCATCCTTTACCCTTCCTTCTCCTTCACCCTGATTACCAATGACTGTATTTAAGGAAGGACGTACTATGAGACTCTAACTTAACATTAAGCTCAAAGGGAGCCTGGGCATGGGAATCCAGACAAAATGTGCTCTCAATCACTGAAAAAAAATTGCTGTAAAGTTTTGATTTCCTAAGTTGAATTTTCTCCCAGAAAATTTTCAATCTGAGAAAGAAACAACATTGTATTGCAACAGCCTGTGATTACCACTGCACATTTTTTAGATAGGTAAGAATGTATCCACATACACAATAGAAAAATTATTTTATTATTGGTGTAGTGCTGGTCCCTAAGTATTTCAATAATTTCATGTACAGTGGCACTCATCACGCTGCTAAAGATCATGGTTTTTTAGTTATTATTATTGAGATTTCAGGCTGAGACAGCAGCTTTAGAATAATAACACAGGAACAAATATGCCTGAATTAGTACATTTCTAACTCATCTTCACTACTCTAGCAGTCTGTATTAGAGCTGTTATCAGCCAAGCTCTGATTTCCCATGTTAACATGAATAATTAGTAGTTTTTCCTATTAATTTCATTTTCTCTGCTTGAAATACAGATCCTTCTGCATCCTTACAGAATATTCAGGGACTGATAAATGCCATAGAAGATCCTTGAAGTTTTTCTAATAGTTTGTAGGTCCTCTAGCCTTCAAAGCCAAAGATGTTTTACTAAAAATATCAATATTCCTAGTTTTTGTTTCCCCACTTGACATACTGAGAAATTTTATTAAGATTAGCTCTATTCAAGACTTTAGAAATACGGCCCCATAAAGTCCAAGCTGAAGTACTCCATACTACATGCTGATGTTTCTCTATGACAGCAGGCATACATTTCTGAACTACTATTTCATATCATTTTTAATCCATGCCTAAATCTGCCCCAAACTATCAGATTAAATTCAAGACAGAAGCCACATCTTATAAAGTTACTTGACATTTCAAATGTTATCCAGGTTACATCAACTAAGTTCTTCAATGATATTTTGTAAAATCCTGGTTTTGGAAAACACAGGGTGAGTTTGGCCAGTGAAGGTGGATCGTGGCCTAGCTCACGTACATAATTGTTTACTCTCCTGAGTTATAATTACAAAAAATACCTAGCAAATACTTCAAAAGTCAGTGTTTCTTCATATATTTCACTAAAATTGATGTGGTTACATCTTTTGAAGCTACGTTAGCAAACTAACGATGCATTTGTACTAACCCAATTTTTAAAATCCCAGTATGCTTAAAATATGAAACCTCTAACTTTTTCAACACAGACCCAATTTTTTGTTGTTAGGTTGGGGTTTTTTAAGGGTATTAATAGAATTAAAATAAATTAGAGATACAGATAAGCAGCTTTGACTCAAAGAGTTTTTAAAATGATGGTTTTCTTCCTTATGTAAAACAGTGAGTCATTGGCTTAGTTTCAGGGCGGATGGATTTAAAGGTGGGTAATGGCAACAGCAACGAATTAAGATAAATTCACCAGGAAATTAAAAATAACAAATCTGCTTACAAAGACCCACATTTTTTTTAATTCATATAGTCATATATTCTTCAGGACTTTTTTTGACTATGTTCTATGTACCTACGTGTATGTGTACATGGCAAGAAAGCCTGCTAATAAGCAACATGTAGTTTTTTCTTCCAGCAATCAAAAATAAAAGCTTTTTGTCATTTTTGGAAAACAAAGTTCTAACTTATGTCAAGTAAAAACCATCTCAAGATACAAAATAAATGAAACAAGTTTACTTTGAATATCTGCTTGAAAGATTATGTATAACAAACAACATACAGTGCAAGCTATAAAATGGTAGTAATTTGTCAATGCTCAACAGAATAGAATAGTCAGCTACTTATTGTACAAATTGAATACCTGGATTAAAAGACAGAAAAATACTGAAGACTCCTTCGGGGGCAAATAAGAGTGGAAAAAAAATATTATACCTACACCAATCCATGACTTCCCTTAACCATTTCCAAAATTTAATACCTTTTCAGGTTAACGATCTTGTTTATTTTGCTCTTCAAAGGAAGGTTAGTGCAAGCAGCCTGCCAATCACAAAATGTGCCAATTTTACAAAGATAAAATAAGAATTTCGTTTAAATTATCACTTCGTTACAATTGTGGAGATTAAGACCCACTATTTTCATATATTAAGAGGTACCGGATGCGGCTCAGGCTGCATGGTCTTCCTCACCACCCTCTCCTTATGCATAAACAGGATGAAAGGGTGTGATGAGGCAGCAACTAGTCTTGCTAAAAGCTGAGAGACTAGAATGGTGAGAGCTTCGCACTGGGCTGAGCTGAGCTGTTTTATTCAACATACTCCCATCACCTCACAAATAAAGTGAGGGAGAGAGGTCAGTGCAAGCAGTCAGGGCTTCAAAGTCTTTACTGGCATTCATCTGCTGGGTGTTTTAAATGAATGAAGCTTTTCTTTTCAACTCATTCAAAACATGTTTTCCTTTCTATCTATCTCAAGACCTAACCCTCCCATAACGCAAACATGTCAAAAGCACTCTACCATGCTGTGTTAGAGCTCTGGGGTTCACAGACTGCTTGCAGAAGTGAATTAATGATGATGCTTGACCACAGGAAAAGACAGGGAGCAGCTCCTCTCTCCTAAAAAATTTGCTTTGTGTAGAGTAGAAAGACACAGCAGCACCAGCTTGGACACCTCATGAGTAACCTAGACATGTAAAGAAAAGGAGTCTAACGAATGTCAACGCCAAGCAAGGAGTTTCAACCATAGGACCTGCCAGTTGCAGAAAATGAATAGTGCCTGCTCAGGCCAGCCACCATGATCTATTATTTTATTTATTTCTATCTTCCCTCAAATGCAGCATGTTTTCCAGAATTACTTTTAGTCTATTTTTTCTTATTTCTCTTAATAAACAATCAGAGCAATCCCACTACTGAACAATGTAAGTCACAAAGTTGGGCAATATGAAAAAATCTAAAAGAGTACAGAGTTTATCAGCCTGAATTTTATCTCTGTAGCATTCTGTATAACAAACAGGTCTACCATCTTATAAATCTGCTTAAGCTTTTTCTTTGAACAGATTGCTGCTCTGAATGATGCAATAACTATTTTGCCTAAGAGTGACTCCTTTATGACATGATCCAAAGCCTCTAAAACTATCTCTATGCTTATTACATTTAATCTTGTGCTAAAGGCACATGAGTGCTTAGCTCCATCCATGGCCTTACTCCCACTATTTTGTCTTACAAAAACCTCATTTTTTCTCTCATGTCTGCATGGAAGAAGTCACTTAGACCCAAAGTATCAAGAGAGACCATGACACTTCCAGTCCACTGCGTTTAAACTTTCGTTCTGTTCCACAACATGACTGGGAATCCATATTAAAAATTTAAGCCTTCTCATTTAAATACTGAATGTAGGGTCTCAGAAAGGGTGATGACTTTGTCTAATAAAGACAACTTGGGTGCAGATTATTTCAATTTTAGAAGATTATCTGCAATCCCTTTAACAATTCTAGTGCTTTTAAACACCTTTCAAGTGATCTTTATTAATTCTGTATCAACAGAGAGCTCATAATAAGAAGGAAAAGTCTAGTTGACACGAATTTAGCATAACTACATATCACTTCAATGTTGATCAACTAAAACCGCTACTAAAATCTGCACAATAACCCCACTATCAAGAGCATCATGTAATTGTCACTTTTTTTTTTTTTTAAATTCTGTAACATTCAGTACTACAGTGATGCCACATATACTTCAAATACAAAAGAAAACCAAAAGATTTCCAACTTCTAAAATGCTATGGTGTCTTACCAGCTGACAGTATGTTTTGTTACAGGCAAGAGCCAGGAGCTCAAGTGAGGCACAGGGAAGCAGATACAATTCCAAGAGAGACAAGCACGTTACTAGTAATAAAAAGTGACATGGTCACAGCACTACTAAGGGGCACAAGGAGACCCACTGTATGAACTTTTTGTGCCAGAAGGCACAAAGGACATAATGAGAAAAGCATATCCTTGCATAAAAATGTAATGACTAATACTCATGAATGACTAGAAGGAAATGTTGAGTTTCCACAAGATTTCAGCAGTATTTCTCTGCCACTATGGAAAAGCCTTCACACAATGTAATAAGGATGAAACCAGCATCTACCAATAAAAGTCAGTTGAGAATGTTTGTCTATGTGATTCTGTAAGACAAGACACGATCTTTCCTGAGGTTAAAGATGCTGCAAGCTGCCATTAATTCTTTGCCTCTAAAAATATACCCAGCAAGGTTATCAAGAATGTTTCTGTGAAGTTTAAGTTCTGTTTTGAAGTTCTTATTTAGCCTTGATCTTCCTCAGACAGACTGCTACTTCATCTTCAGGATTTCCATACTGTTATAACAGGAGCATAAAGATGAAGAAAATAAGCTGCAGCTCACAAATCAAAATGGTGGGTAATGAAGTTAGTCACCTAGTCATGTATCAATCACTGATAGACTGGGCTCTGGATGATTTACTTCAGTGGTGGGAAGATTACAAATATAGCACATTCTCTCTACTGGATGATTGTTTCTCAAAAGACATTGAGTACTCTTTTATTAGCTGGTTATTGCTCTTTTTTAGGCTGAGATTCCCATTTCAGCTCAGCAGGATTTGAATAGCTTTTTTTATATGAAGCAGAGATAATCACTCTACAAAAGTTGATATAAAGCTACTCCTCACTGCAAGATGTTCACACTTAAGTTTCAATAAACAAAATTTTTTGGTGATTTAGAAATCGCACTGAAACATTTTTTAAGGCACACAAAAAATCTCTTAATTGTTGCAAAGAATTTTTGTCTCTCCATCTGTTCAATCAAACAATTGTATTACAACATTTAATATTGACTTCTTTCAATAATCTAAAAGGAACTTATAAATGCTGGGAAAACTTTGCATTTAGGGCATGCATAAACTTGCTAATGATGTTTCTAACTGCTGAGATACGCAGATGAAAAAGACAAGATAAACACAAGACATTCTCAGACATGTCCCTTCCAGGCACAGCTACTGGTTTAAAAAAAAAAAAACACACACAACTAAAAAAAGTGCAACCTCATGATCTGGATACGGCTACACCGACAAAACTTTGCATATGCCTTTGCACGAATTTTTCTTCTCTGTTTAAGACACTTAACTAGCATGATGAGAAAAAGCTTTAGTTAACAGAACCAAAAATATCACAAATTAATCCATGGGGAGATACTCTTAATTTACATAGCCTGTAATATTAGGATCAACTGCACATTCAGTGCCTATTATTTTTAACATTGAAACAATACTACTTTTGTTATGATAGGCCTGGAGTTACATTCTAACATCAGACCTTTTCCTCTAGATTCCATCATATTTTTGCAAGACAAGCTACAACAACTAACGCTTATTCAAGAGAATAAGTGCTACTCGCTAATTTGTGGATTCAAATTATGAACTCAATCATTTTGAAGGAAGAAAAATCCACATCCACATCACATGAATATTTTGAAACAAATTCAAACTCTCCTATGCAATTTATCATAACAAACTTTATTGGACTCTATCCAATACCATGCTCACCAATGCCGCACAGAACTATCCTTATCAAGATTCCATAAATTCTGAAAACCTCCCACATCTTCCTCCCCCCGCCCCTTTCCACTTCTTTTTTCCTGCTGGAATGCCTCAAAAATATTTTTATACTACAAGCATCATTAAAAGCTACAGTTTTGTTATTATGAGAACAACAGCAAAAGTCAACACCTAATATGACAAACCGGTTGCATTCATTCCCCGAGTTAACAGCTAAATGACAACCAGTTTAGAAATCAATCTAAGGGCCATCTTGAAGAAAGCCCTTGCTTTAGTCCCACAGCATAACGTAATTTCCTCCTCCACAAAATCTTCTATTCTAATTTAAAACAAAAAATTTACATATTTATATTTACATATAAATTTTATGTGCTTTAAGGCTAAAACTTAAAAGATTCTCATGTAAATGTCTTGTTATGCCCCTGCATGCAATCATATCAGATACATCCTGCTTTGTTTACAGAGCGGCTACACCATACAATGCACAAAACAGACAAGAAGGATTTTCTAAATTTTGCCCCACTTTTTAGATAAAACTACATTAATACGTGTAGGCGTGTAAAACTTCCTAGATCTTTCTTACGAGTTACATATATAAAATAATGAACTTGTATTTTCCAAGAACAGTATCTCTTGAAGGTACAACCTTAAAAGTTACTAAGATGCAACCTGAATACTTGTCTTTCACAATAATTGTTGTCTCATCATAAAAATAGGTCTTTATACTTAAGGGTGAATTTTTAGCCCTCTTGAAATCACCATTTTGTCACCTTTTTCCTGTGATGGATCAGAATTTCATCAGAAACACTGGAGCTGAGGTCTAATTAATATTAGCAGCAATGTTTTGTTTTGGAATAGATAGATTCAACAGCTTTTTCCATTGTATTTCAATCTTGGTTTTGTAACACTTGCGTATTTCCATTCTTCCCCATCTCAAGAGCACATAGCTCCAGTTTAAGAACTCCTTGATATAACCCTTATTAAAAAGAACTGTATGTAAAGCAATAAAGATTCCTTTCCTTGAAAATAAGCAGACACAGAGATGTTTGGGGAGGTTATAAGGAAACACTGTTCTAAAATTTCCCTTTGTATTCTCATTTGCATGTTTAACTTGCATTGAAGCTTAATCCTCCTGCGGTTATTTTAGCAACATTCATACCAGATCCAGTATACTTATAGCACATATTAAAAAAAATAAATCCACAAAAAAAGGACATAAAAAACCTGCAAGAAACCCTAAACCATAATTTCTACAATGACAGCAATTCTTCATTAGAAAGAAACAGCAGTTACCTTAATGAAGCTTGAACTTTACTTGATTCAGGAATTTCTGGTACAGGTCGATGCCTTAATATAAAAGACCGGCTTGGTCTTGGAAATTCTTTCATGCAATTTTGCGTATAAGAATCATATAAGTCATTGTCTATCATTTCTCCTTTAAACTTAAAGAATGCAGAATTTGGCTCCCTATCAGATAAATCATCCTCATCTGCAAGCGTCAGATATTTGTTTTCATTGTATTTTGTCTCACATGAATGAGCAAATGAAGGAGGACGATCATGAAATGCAAAACAGCCAGCCAAGTGCTCATCAGCTTGGTATGCAGCAGCTTCTTCCAGTGATGTATCTGGCTGAGTATTCATCTTAATACTTCCACTTTGATCAATAGCTTTTAGCATGCCGTCTGAATTCTGGTATAAACTAGAAAAATCCAAATTTGTAAAGCTATCACCATTTGCCTCCGGTAAGTTTTGCTCCGCAAGTTCAAACTTTTCTTTATCAGTGTAAGCTTTATTAAAAAGTTGTTCTGACAATGTTGCAGGGATCAAGCTAGTCCCATCTACACTTGAATTGCTTATTGGACACTCCTGATCCGAGGACAAATATTGCTTCTCTTCTAAATGTTTCAAGTCTTCGAGTTTTAGATTTTCACAGAAAAGAGAATTTCCTTGCGTTTTTGAAAAAGTGGTATCTAATTGCTTAAGAATCCTTCTGCGGTGCCCTGCAGGCAACACTCCCATTTGCTGAAGCACACTGTTATTTATTCCCGCACAATCTGTCACAATGTTATAGCCATATTCTTTAAAGTTAGGAAGATACTGCCTCAAGTTAATGTTGACCAAGAATTCTTCAATATCGGTGCCATTGCCTGTGGATGACATGATGGCAGCTTCATTCCGAATATTGCCCCACACAGTCATGTAGAAATATATTTAGGATGTGTGCATATTCACTAGCAGCAAAGTTCTCTAAATTCAGTGTCAGCCAGCCAATGCAGAATATCAGTTTCTTCAAGACACCAAGTTTCTTCAGTTAGAAGTGACTTTTTTTTTTTAAAAGATTGCAAACCTATGGAAAAGAAAAAGGTCATTAAAAAATATCCCACCTGAATTCACATTAATCTTGGATAAAATTCTGAAAGGCTCCCTGTCATTTGTACAGTAATATTTTTAAATTGCTTATATATGAAAGTTTCAAGGAAGGTAAACAACATAACCTCTCCATCCTTTTATCTTGGCCTGTATAAAGAGATTAGAGAAATCAAAGTCTTCAAACATAGTCTTCAAACATATAATCCTAGTAGCTAATGTTAAGATGAACAGTTAAGAGATGAACCACTTATTTACACACACACACACACACTCTTATTACACAGTACTTGGATATAAGCAGGAGAAAAGGCGATCTAAGACCAGAGCTGGAACCCAAAGCTTTCCTATTCCCACGCTAGCACCAATTAACTACAGCATAGGGCTTCTACCCCCTTATCTTCTGAGCCTCTTTTTAGCACAGAAACACACTTTCAAGGGGAAAAAGGAAAAATGACTGGCTAGAGAATTCTATGTGAACTGTGGGTTAAAGCCCTCTTCAACTGAGAATCCAACCGAACAAGTACCATAACCAGTAAAATAGTTTACAAAGGTAGAATCACTTCTGAGCATGTTGGGGGGCAGTGGGAAGTGCCTTAAGTGTTTAAATAACTACAGCCAGAAAGCTGTGGAGGTGATCAAAATACATCTGGCAGATCAGGTCCTTCTAAGAACTGTCATGAGGGAGAACAGGAAACAGGTAACTACTAGCTTTTCAACTTTGTCAAGGAAGCAATTTTCCCTTGGCCACAAACAGTAGCAGAGCCATAACCCCATAGGCAAGTTCTGGCCTCCACATTAGGGACATGTGGTATCTCATGTGTCCATGAGTTTTTCCTCAGTATTTTCCAACTGAGCTCTTGCACTCTCCAGATTCCACCCGTTCGAGTTCTTCTTTCTTTCTGGGCCATATCCAAATGCACAACTTAAAAAATCCAAAGCAGATGGAGAAGCTACTATTCTGAAGGTAGGAGACAGCCTGAAATCACATCTCTTTAAAGAAGGTTTAAGATCAGCAGCAGTCAACAGGTTTTTTCACCTCACTCCTCCTGTATAAAGAGTAATCTGGCCTTAGGGAAACCTGCTGACTGAGGCAGCTGTCCTGGCATGCAGGTACTAGCCTTAAGCAGCCTGGAAAAGAAAGAACAGCTTCAATAGAACAGTGTAAGATTTAAGTAGCAATTAGAAAGAAAAGAAATCATATGCCTGGACTATATCCATGTTAGTACATATTGAGACCTTATTCTTCAAAATATTTCCTGACAAAAAGGGCATTACTTACGATCTAGAATTGAAGCTTAAAAGATTGCCTACCTTTGTACTGTATCAATTCGTCCAATAAAAGACAAAACCTCTTCCTGTAAGATTTCCCCAATGTCTTTGGAATAATTCAGAAAAGCAGTCATAAATAAACCTTTATGCCCCTCCTCATTCCCCAAAGCCACATACAAATAAATGTAAATTTAAAATCATGTACTGAATGGAATACAACTGTTATCACTGTTATTGGTGATTCTACTTTATTATGATTATGAAATAAATGATTAAATAACTAACTCAATCACTAGAAGTCTTTTCTTGCAAAATTTTTTAAATATCTTCATTACTTTCACACTTTCAAAAAGTGGCAGAAACAGGGAAAAAACAAACTCCTTATACCATACACATATACACACACTCCCCATATCTATGTATATGTATGTGTGTGTGTGTGACATAATAATAAGAAAAAAAGAAGATGAACAAACCTGTGTTTTTCTGGAAGATATAAAAAACAACATAGCACACTTACTATGAATATTCCATTATTTAAAATAAGCCTTTGGATTCTTGCGCATCTCTTTAAATTCATTTTTGGGGTAATGTTTTCATCAGCTTTGATCACTGTCCACAAGTCTGAGAAGTGGTTTATTGAGTATGAAACTCATACAATTAAAACTTTTTAGAGAGAGAACTCTATAAGCCAATCAGATAACAACCTCTCAAGAGAGATGAAGTCTGTTACGAAGTTAACCCTCACTAAAAGATTCCCAAGAAATTTAAATTCAAAAAACCTTGGATTGAGGTAAACTGATTAATAATCAGCTTTTATATTTAACTTTGTCCTTCCCCAATCTGCGTACTTGCCTAAACAGTTATCGTTCCTTTAAAAATTTCAGACATCAGTACTTCCTTAAGTTTTTCACATAAGCCTTTAGCCATAAAACTCAACAGTATGGCCTCCACCCACCTCTAAATCCTGAAAAATACAAATATTAATACATAGTCTCTTAAGAAGTTGAATACATATTCTGAGTACAGAATGAAAAATAATTAGTACAGAAATTACTAAAGTGGGCAAAAAGTATCGGGCAGGCATTGTTCGTGCTAGAGAACAGTCTTTCATGTACCCATTAATGGCAAAAAACAAAACAAAACAAAAAACCCCCACATGTTCAAGTATATAAAACCCTACAATGTTAGCATATTAGTCTAAGTTATTTAAAGTTGGAGTTGCAATTGGTTATCTCAGCCATTTCCACCTTCCTTGCCAGTTCTGGGTTTCACAGTGGGGTTTGGGTACTTTTTCCCTGACGTATTAGTGTTTATTTTCAGACTGTATCACTCTCTCAATCTCTCCACCTTCAGCAGTAACAAAAAAGACACTTAGAAAGTAGCTTTTAGTTACATATTTATAAATAAATATATATTTTATGTAAACATGAATATTTATAACCACATACACTCTTCTCAGTAACTAAATACCATTTTTTCTACATGCAACAGCTTTGCCCACACCTTATTCTGAACACCTCCAGTGTTGCTCCTGCAGGAACTCAAATAGCCATGTATTATCAGTTATTTGGATCCTAACCCATCTCTGTATAAACCGCATAACAATGCGGAGGATTACCTAGCACAGAACAAACTTTGCTACCAAATTTGCAAGAGCCATTACTTTTTGCAGCGTATTTTATAAAAGAAACATGTAGCAGACTGAGAAAGGAAGAAACTGCTCGCTGAGAAGACATTTTGACCACAAAATGCCAGCACTGCTAGAAGCTGAAGCTCACGCCATTTTCTGTTTCTGTAGCAATCTACAGCAGAAGCTGTCAATGCACCCATCGAGATTTACAAAGACATGCTATAGATCTAGTCTAGCTATACAGCTGGTTAGATATCATCAAGTTCACAGGCATACATATTTTGTGGGTCTGAGCAAAGGGTTATACTTACACCTGTTTTGGTTTGACTAGTCAGAGGAAGATGCAAGTAACAGCTAAACAAACCTACACACACTAGCGAATGTTTGTATCGCAGGCTAGAAGATAAATACTGAATCGTTTTTTTACAATGTTTTATCCTTACTAAAGGCTTAAGCTCAAGAAGTATACAGAAAAGCAGAACTTAAGGACCACCTTATCCAATATATTAATCTATTTCAATGTAATTAATATCAATTAAAAAAAGAATTTTTCTCCATAGCTTTAAATGCAGAAGTCATAACAATCGCTAAAGAATCTTTGTACAGCATTAGATATGTAGTGTATATATATGATATATACACATTTACATTCATACATTCAGTTTCACATCCATACTTAGACCACTACAACAAGTTTAACTGAACAACAGTCTTCAATATTAGTGCACATGGTTGCCTACATCCTGTAAACCAAAACTTTTTCTCTCAGCAGCAAGGTGAAATAGATTTTTCCTACATTATTTTATAGAAATAAATATTTAGAAAAAAAAAAGGGGGAATTTGGTCTTGCTTAAATAAAACTGGTTCTTGCAGTACTATATCATATTCTCCAATATAGAGTAACCAAAAGTCATCATTCAACGTGGTTACTAAAACAGGTAAATGCTATCGTGGTCATACAAAAATCAAGCTTCTTGGAAGACATCAACCACTCAATTTTATAGAAATAAGGGTAAAACATCTAAATTGCTATGTGGAAAAAACAATACAAGGGAAACTATCTGGGTTTTTCTTCCAAGAAAATATGTTTTGGCAGGGGATGAATTGCAATTTGTGTTGCACATACCAAGCCTTATAAGGGACCATCCAACTTTCTTTCATAGAAGATGATGTTTCTCACACTTCTTTTCAAACTGATTTTCATGGTCTTCCTTCTGCCATCTTACGGAAGGAGCTTAGACAAGGAGGTACAACAACTCAGAGTGCCGTAACAGTTCTTTTTGTTTTACTAAAAGTGGCAGCTAAATACCACCAAAGAACAATGACAACACTGGCACAGAAAAACCTACATAACTTTCAGGACCCTTCCTCACATGGAGGTTAAGTACCTGTATCTGACATTCTGAAAAGCCATATCAGTTGATTCTATGATTCTTCCATTCTACGATTTTCAAGTTGAAAAGTCTTAAAGAAAACATTGACTGCAGGAAAGAAAAATCTATGTTGAAGCAAGTAAGCAATCCAACTTTTAATAATGAAATATGTGAATAGTAGGATACAGCTGAAAATAGAAACAGTTAAGTGAGACTTTTTTTCTCCCTTTTTAAGAACACTACAGATATTAGCCTGAAGAAAGTGTCAAACCTTTAGAACCGCACAGCAAGATAACCACAATTTAAGCAATCAGTTCAACAAATACAAGCAAGTTCAGGCTTGCTCCCAGCTTCTGCTAAACCACACCCTAGATGAGGATCCAAATAAATAGGTAAAAAACCAAAACAAAATAACACTACAAGAGGACTTACCATGGAGTAGAATGGTATCTGTTAGTAGTGAATTTTATCTTCCCATTGTACTTGACCGCATACAAACCGACAAGATTAACAGGCCTAGAAAATGTTGTAGGTCATTAAAGATCTTTCCAAAAAGCTACATAGTGCAATCAGCATACTGACTGCATGCTTAAAACAAACCAAACAAAAAAAAACCCACCAAGAAAACTCTCAAATTACATTTTAAAATTGATTACTTAATGAATCAACATTTGGGTCAACTCAGAGCAAGATAACAATTGCAACAATTCCGACAGAACTGTTCCCCTTCCAAATGCAAGGAAGTTACTAAATGTAGTTCAATGACGTAGTGGGTAATTACAAAATATCTTTAATCACACCCCCTGTCAAAATGTTTGTTTGTTTGTTTTCTGGGGTTTTTGTTTTGTTTTTAATATCAGAACACTTCTCTTCCAGAGAAAAGTTCAGCCACCTTCGCCACCTCCGAGTGAAATCTCATACTGCAAGAAATTCCAGTGGAACAACTTGCAGTCTCTCTGGCATAAGGAACTGCACGGTATGAATAAGCAATTTAAAGGTGGAATTGGTTGGGTATACTTGAGCAAGTTGGTGGGCAGCACTTGGGTGCTGTATCATTCATTTTTTCTTTTCTATTTGGGACATCCTAGTGGCTCTTTGACTTTCTCAAAATGAACTTCATGCGTTTTCTGATAAAATTTCCACAAATATACTGGCAACTAACAAGAAGTCTGTGTCTAACTTCACAAAAACAACTCATAAAGCATATACACACACAATAATAAAGCACAGTTCCTTAGTATGACATTTAGATACAGACCATTAAAATAATTTAAGGTAAAAAGAAAACAGGGGAGAAAAAAAAATACACGCCTTATTTTCTGCCTGCCTACCAGTTATTTCAGGTCAGATTCCAACCTCGGTATCTGAGGCTGATCTGAGACATGCCCTGTACCAAACCACC
>NW_009601174.1:0-3520 GCF_000690535.1 Cariama cristata | reverse complement strand
TTCTATTCTATTCTATTCTATTCTATCCTTGTTAAGAAAAATGGAAACTCTTACCAGGATGACTTGCAAACAAAAGGGATGGTAAGCTAGTGAATTATCACTGGATAACACAAAGAGGATTTGGGGATTGAATACACTTTATTACAAAATGCCCCAAGAGGATTGTAAGAATATGTAAAAGAAGTGCTAAGGGAAAAGAAAAAGATGGAAAAAAAAAGGATCAAGGTGATTCAGGGAGAGAGAAATGTGGGGAATCAGGGGAAAAAGGATAAAATAGACCTGTTGTGTGCACTAGGGGCTGGTCAGTTCATTTGCCTGGCCATATCCTGCATGTGATCTCCACAGTCCATCCGACCTTCTTATTAAAACCCATTTCTAACTATATTCCTAGGTGAGCGGACTCCCTATTCTGTGTGCGTGTGTGTAGGGAGATCTAAGCACCAGCAACTGGAAAAGAGATCGTGGATCATAAATGCCTTGGTCATGATGGTGCCAGCACTCAGAGAGGAAACCATGGGTCATAAGAACCCCTCTGTCTGGGGTACCAGCAACTGCAGAGACTGGAGTGTTACCATGAAAGTCGGTCAGAAGAACCTTCTGAGACTCAGTTTGGAGTTTTAGAAAGCAGGCATTCCTTTATCGCTGTGCTGGATGCACGGGGGATTGTTCCACCTAACGTGCACACCGATATGATTACAATTCATGTATATATCACAAAGTTACATACATATGCATAGGAATTCCCAGAATTGATATACATATTAATTCTATTTCCCGGAACTAATTATCATATTGGCATACTCATTACACATGCGGTTTAAGTCTCTGAGGGGCTTCTTTGGGGTCTCTGGTGGTCTCTGAACCCCCTCCAGTGATTGTCTGCTCCATGACTCCTTTCACAAAAGTTCTTGCTACACACGTTCAGTTCCTTGTTCTTGCTTCATTGGCTCTTACATTTTCTCAGTCCTTGAACCTATAACATGTTGTCTTTGTAAGCTCACTATTTGACAGAGTTGTTCTTGTTTCTTGTTCCCTTATTCACATATATGATACAGTGTTCTCTAAACGATGCAGGCTAAGCAGTACTGTCAGCTAAAAGTCAGGATGTGAAGTCTGTGTCATACACAGTTAATTTTATACATGTATCAGGAGTAAGTGCATATTGTGTGAGTGTGTATGTCAATCACTACTGAATATCAAGCCAGACTAGTCAATGAATAGGATAAGAAACTTGGGAACCAGGAGCTGGAGCAGTCATAAGTCTGGGCCAGGTACGGGGGAAACAAGCGAATCTAAGATTTGGCTACTGGTAGGAGAGGGCAGGAGGTTCAAACCAAGTGCCAGAGTACAGACTAGAGGTCGAGACCTCTGGTCAGCTACTGGTAAGGCCAGAGATTTGGAACAGTTAACAGAGAGACCCTTTTGCATGTGAGGCAATGGGGAGACTGGAGATCCAGGGCGAGCTGGATGTCTAAGGTCAGTTACTGGGAGGAGGGGGAGGCATACAAAGTGTGTGTGTTGTGTCTGTGGGTGGGTACAGGTCTGAGAACCAGCAACTGGAGTGAAACTGTGGGCCTCAGAAGTGTGGACAACTACTGGATAGACCTGAGTGCCTAGGGCCAGCTACTGGAGGTCTCCACAGTGTATGTATGTGAATATATGCATGTATGTACGTGTTTTCAATTAATGGCCTTTCATCCTGATCAGCCAGAGAGGGAAACAATATCATTCTGTTTGTGCTGTTTATATTTGCATGAGTGCTGTGTTCTTTGTGTTTCTTGATCTGTGTGGCCAGCCATGTACATATTGTATATTGTGTATATTGTGACACCTGTCAGGAATACATGCTGAGCCTTACTGGAAACTGTAGAAGCCAACGTAGAATCACAGAATTAGAGAATGGTTGATGTTGAAAGGGACTTCTGGAAGTCATCTAGTCCAATCCCTCTGCTCAAGCAGGGCCGCCTACAGCCAGTTGCCAAGGATGATGTCCAGATGGCCTTTGAGTATCTCCGAGGAGGGAGACTCCACAACCTCTCTGGGCAACCTGTGCCAATGCTTGGTCTCTCTCACAGTAAAAGTGTTTCCTTAAGTTCAGAAGGAACCTCCTGTGTTTCCATTTGTGCCTGTTGCCTCTTGTCCTGTCACTGGACACCATTGGAAAGAGCCTGGCTCCATCCATTTTACACCCTCCCTTCAGGTATGTGTACGCTGTAAAGATCCCCCCCAAGCCTTCTCCAGGCTATGCAGTCCCAGCTCTGTCAGCCTTTCCTCACAGAAGAGATGCTGCAATCCCTTAATCATCTTTGTGTCCCTTCACTGGACTCTGTCCAGTATGTCCATGTCTCTCTTGTATTGGGGAGCCCAGAACTGGACATAGCTCTCCAGGTGTGGTCTCACCAGTGCTGAGCAGAAGGGAAGGATTAGCTCCCTTGACCTGCTGGTAGTGCTTTACCTAATGCAGCCCAGGATACCATTTGCCGGCTTTGCCTTCTTCCTTCCTCTTCTCCTCCACCACCTCTGTGCCCTCAGAAGCACCTTCCTCTCCCCTGCTGGTCCTTTGCTTGCAGGCTCCTCTCACCAAAAAAGCCCCATCAGCCCCAAAAAAGCCTTTTTGCCTTGTGCAGGGAGGTTTTACACCTGCTGCTGCAGACTGGCGCTGCTCAGGTCCCACTCCAGGTCCAGCATGTGTGTGGCAGATGCACTTACCCTGGCAAAGACCAGGACTTCTAGCATGGCAGCCACCAGCTATTTCATGCCCTTTTCATGCCTTCTGCAACCTATCATGGTGGTCGTCTTATCACACCTGCCGGGGCTTGATGCTCCCAGTCACGTATACCCCTCAGGTGCAGGAACATGGGAGGTGGGACCCCTCAGACAACAGATAAGAGTCCTCAACCAATGAGGCACCCCAGACCAGAGAAGGTTCTAGACCATGCCCAAATATGTCCACAAGTCAGATCCAACCAGGGTATAAATGGGGCCCTTACCGAAGACCCCCTTGGAGTGGTTTTCTCAGAGCAGCGGGTCTATGAACAGAAAGTCTCCCCTCAGACTGGAACGTAATTTGAGGAAACTTCCTGGGACTGAGTGCCTTCACCTCTCCCTGGTGAGGGATAATTTTCTTCTGGATATATCCTTGAGTGAACCCTTGCCCCTTTGGGCAAGTGTTTAATTCTTCTGGGTAGCCTTGAGAGAGTTTCCCCTTTGAGAGTGAGTCTGTGTGCGTGCATCATTCTTGTGCATCACCGTGTAGTAATAAGACCCCGACTGGCACAACAGACCTGTACTACCATTTTCTTTCAAATGTTATCAGAGTGCTGGTTGGTTCTGGGATTGTCCTTGTTTCCTATTAGCTTCTGTTGCTTTATAAAGTTGGGTTAAGTTACATTTGTCTTTGGTTCGCATTAGTTTGTGCACTTCTGAGACAATGTGACAAAGCATCCATCCACCCCCCTGTGCCCAGAGCTGTGAGGGTACCTACCCTCCCAGGTGTCCTGGTTTGGCTGAAGCAGAACTA
>NW_009601173.1:0-16478 GCF_000690535.1 Cariama cristata | reverse complement strand
AGGAACTGCAGCAGGTCGCTCAACTTTCCGAGGAGATTCGCATGTGCCCTTAGAGCCCCCGCTGAACAGGTTGCTAACTGCGGTGGAAGTTTTCTGCCTGGGCTACGGGGTGGCTTCACCCTCTCAAGAGTCAATGGGACGTGGCCTTGAGTGCGGCCCGGCCGGGCTCGGCTCGGGCTTGAGACTGGAATAGCGATAGCAAGGAGATAGGGAAACGCGTGTAGGTCTCTAGATTTACACGGTAACGTGCTCCCTGCACCTGAGTCCTGTAAGCTGTACAATAATAAGTTTTATTTTTGACATTGAGCCATTATTGAGAGTTTAAGAAATTACGGGCATTATTTTTCACTCTTTTAACAAGCCCTGGTTAAATACTGGTGGCATTTTGCATGTGGCATTTTCCTACTTGTGTTTTATTCCATGATTATTCTTCTGTCAAGTGTTTGCAAGATGCATTTCTTGACCTAAGTGGTCTGCGCGTCTTAGCCATCAAGTTCCCGCTCAAACTATTGGCATAATCAAAGTAGTGTTAATTTTGATGTGATAGGAAATGTTTGTTGACACAAAGGTGCAATTCCAGAAGAATCCAGATCTTAAGATAGTGAGGGGCTGACTTGGAGAGCCTGCTGTACGCATACATGATGTAGCATGTCCTCTCTGACTTCCGACTGTAGAAGTAGATCCTCTTTTAGTTTTGTAAAACTGCTTCGTGTCTGAAGTAACTTGGTAGAGGGTACTCAGTGCATAAGCAACACAGAGTAGGAGAAATTAAAAGACTAACAGCACGTGTAACCGTAGTCATGCTGACCAGGTAAAAATCCTGATAAAATAAATGTGACTTGCAGGGCAGCCTGGCTTCAAATGGGAAAACAGTTTCTAGCTTATTCTTTGGAGTCCTGTGAGAAATAACTTTAGAAAGGAGGAGATGTGAGTTTTATCTTCTTTGATCAAAACTGACTGAGGTCAGTGTTGCCATGCCTGTTTACAGAACTTGTCGATACCGAGGGAGGAAAATGGGTAAATATAGTTGTCATTTAATCTCTTGCAGGAGGTCAGTGCCTGCACTTACTTCAGACTAATTAGCACGGGATTACTGGATCATCTCTCTAGTATCCAAATAAGCACAGCAAACTTTGATTGCCCTTGATGATTCACGCTTGTCAAGACAGCTGTAGTTTTTTAAAGTACTAGCTGTACCCCACAACCGGCTTAGCTACGGCATTGCGAGCTCCTCCTGGACGGATCACAATTAGTCAGGCGGGCGCGGAGCCAGTGATGTGTTGTGTGGGATGTCTGTGGCCCCGGCAGCCACCCTGCTACTGCAGCTTTGGCGAGCTGACGTGTCGAGTGGGCTACAGCTGCTTACACGCTCTAAGTATTACTTCTGCTTAAAAATATTCTAGGGTTAGTGTCCTCAGATCCGTGATTTGACTTGGTAACATAGTAGCCATGGGATGGCTTATAAACCCAGTGTAGAAGGCTCCCTGTATTTGGTCCTGGGTTTAGTTTACAATTGTGTTAAAAGTTTGTTGCTTCACCCTGAAGCATACCCAAACACGAGTTTCATCCTCCCACAGTTCATCTACCTCTCTTCCCTCCTGGTATAAACTGTGAGCCTTTGACTTAAATGGATACTGGCAGGTTGACGCAGTCTTATGATACTAAATTTGCCCTAAGTTTTATAATTGGTTTATTATTGCATTCTTGTATTGTAATACTTTTTTCCCCTTTCCTTTGCTATCCTAAAACAAAGGGAAGAAACTTTAATCACACTAAGCACTGGCAGATATAGACAAAACCCGTGAAAATAGTGTTTGCTTTATGTGTGGAGTCTACTGAGGCTGTGATAGATTTTTTTTTTTTAAAAAAAAAAGCCTGTTTAATCTTGTTAACATGGTATCTCAGATCTTAACGCTTTGAGGAAGTTAACTAGTGACTAGCTTGCATGTGAGTACTTTTTCAAGCTTCTCATAATTTCCTCCTTAGAACTGTTCCTGAAGCTCTTAGTTTTGTCCAAATAAACTATCTTCTCCACATCTGTTAGGAGTCTATACCTGTCTTTATGCTTTCTCCCTTACTCTTCTTTTTAGAAGAAAGCCTAAACCTTTCCTCACTCCCTTCTTCGTGTTGGACTTCTAAATTGGCTGAAATTGTGCTTTAGGGGAAAGGAATTTCACTATTCACAAAAGTGATGTGTTCATGATGTAAAGGAAACGACAAACCTGTTTTAGCTTAGATTCAATAGGGAAATATGTTTTTAATTTAGCTTAGAATAAAAATATCCCTTACCCATTTCCAGATAATATCAATTTTCAGATAAAAATTGGGATTGTAAGTCCTAGGTATGCCAAGAATTACAGTCATTAACATCTGAACTTTTAAGCATATAGTGAAAACAATGAAAAAATATGGCTTGTGTGGTGGCTATTGGCTAGTTCTAGAAATGGTGGTTGGAATATATTTATCTTTACATTACATAAAAATACATAATATGTAAATGGTTGCCTTCTACCTCAGGACTCTGTGATGTTCATAACCACAGTCACGAATAAATGTCACTACAATTTTGAGAATGAATTATGGCACTAACCTATATATGCTTTAGGGACCATGCTTTTTTTACCTGGAAGTTCCGAGCAACTGGAAGGCTGAGCCACTTGGAACACCTCCATTTGCAGCCTCAGAAAGCTACTTAAGATTTCTTTCTGCCCTGTCAGAAAGTCAGCTAAAGCACACCTGAAAGGATGCTGCACTGAATGATCAATTACATCTCATACATATTTATTTGACTTCCCTAGGGCCCCCAGCAAGCCTTTTCCAGCCACCCCGTCGCCCAGGCCTGGGAACTGTTGGGAAACCCATCCGCCTCCTAGCCAATCATTTTCAGGTTCAGATCCCTAAGATTGATGTTTATCACTATGATGTCGATATCAAACCAGAAAAACGCCCCCGAAGAGTGAACAGGTATGAGCTGTTTAATTAAAAAACCTAAAAAGTGTATCTACCTCAATTTGAGAAAACTGTACATCCTAGAAATTCTTCCATCTGCTGAAGGCCCGTTTGTGTTTGTACTATGGTTAGCGGTTGCTTTTTGGTGAACTGTAATATAATATTCTCCTTATTTTTATTAAGATGTTTTGCAATTGGCCTGTAATCTGGAAAGCTCTAGGAAATGTACTAAACCTTGAACTACGGCTGGTTTATTTTACACTCTAGAAGTGAATGTCTCTGATAATTGTTCCACAGCCTATTATAGAAATGTGCGTTAGCAGCTGAGGGGAGGGAATTCAGCTTGCAGGTTGACGACAACATTTTAGGGTCCACACATGGATGCTTTGTCAGTAGAATCAATTCACAGAGCACCCCCACTCACCCCAAGGTAGGTGCTTGTGGTTGCTCCCGTGTTTGAACAGCTCTCCAGATTCCACTGGCTGTTTTGACTGTATCTCTGCTGACAGTACAGATACCTGCCTTGCGTATAGACACCTGTGTGTTGAAACTTAGGTGTCTTAATCCGGAGGTGACTTTTAAAACTCCTGGTGTGGATTTGGGCATACTCTGGTGCATTGTTGTTTCTCCTACCTTGCTTATTTAAGAAACTGAAAAAGGAGTCTTAAACTGTGTAAGGCCATTGCTGGATTTTCTGTTCTTCAACCTAACTCGATAAATCCCTCTGTAGAGAGGTGGTGGATACTATGGTGAGACACTTCAAGATGCAGATATTTGGTGATCGGCAGCCCGGATACGATGGGAAACGGAACATGTATACTGCACACCCATTACCTATTGGCCGGGATAGAGTAAGTGTTACTATAAACAGTTTTAAGTCTCTGTGGGAAGACTGTTACAGTGTAATTTGAAAAGTATTCTTTTATTGACATAAACCCAAAATACTGTCTCATGTATTAGCATAGTCTTGGAAATGACAGGCAGTGCCTGTCAGGGATCTCTAGGAACTTACTGGTGTTTTATTGAAGTTTGTTGTCTTCAGGTTTCTAATTCCCAGTTCTTCAGTTGGAGAATTTGTCAGTGATAGTGTGAACTAATATGTTGTGCACTTTCAGCTGCAAGTAGATTTTTTTACTTTCACCTTGATAGAAACTTCCCTTTTCTCTGTTCTAACCCGTGTTCTGTTGCTAAATGATAAAGTAGTCGTAGATGACAAATACACTGGTTTGGTTTGGCTGCACCGTTTAGATAACATCCTCCTGTTCCGTAAGAACCATCTAGCTCAGCTGTACCGGCCCTTCGTGTTCTGGGCTGTGCTCACCAGCACCCTGGCTCTAACAGATTGCAATCTCTATTAACCAGTCCTGACACAAAACTTAACCCCCATCTACTCTGCTACCCAGGGGTCTGGTTGTTGCTGGTAGAGTGCCATGAGGAATACACAGGATGAGTTCACATTTACCCTTTGGGCTGACGGTGTGTGAGAATAATCTCAAGTACTGTGCTAGAACTCTGAGATTTGTGTTTCCCAGCGAGTCTTCTTTCTGAAGAAAAACTCTTGCCTTCCCGTTTGGTTCACAAGACAGCTTGCTATTAATCGGCTGACTTTAAAAAAAATGACTCACAGTTCTCCAGAGCTTTGATGTCACTATACTAATTACTGCTTAAAATTTACACTTAAAGATACCTCAGTGCAGTTTCTCAGATGAATAAATTACAAGCTTTCGAATTCCTAAGGAAATATCCTGTAATATTTTAAGAGAATTACACAAACTAATCATCAAAAATAGAGATTCAGAGGATACCTAGGAGAAAAACATAACATTGCTTAGTGTTGTGATAGTCTGCAATGCATAGCAAAAGCTTGTGCTTAATTCTGTTCTGACTGTGTCAGGTGGATATGGAGGTGACACTTCCAGGAGAGGGGAAGGACCAGACATTTAAAGTGTCCATTCAGTGGGTGTCAGTTGTGAGCCTTCAGTTGCTGCTGGAAGCTCTGGCAGGGCACTTGAATGAAGTTCCTGAAGATTCTGTACAGGCACTTGACGTAATCACACGGCACCTTCCCTCCATGAGGTGGGTACTTTTGGTGCCTTCCTGACTGGCTTAATCTTGTATCTGTCTTAACATTTGTATTAATTAGTACTTGCTGCTATTTTACTGCTATTACACTTTCCTAAGGTAGAAGGGATGAGGGTTGCAGTTGTGTAATTCAACGCCTGCTTACAAATTTGCACTCGAATACGGAAATCTGATCTGAACTCAGGACTTGCATCTGCTGGTCATGTTTCTAATGGGAATTTGCTATAGCCTTTCCAGCTGCGCTGTTGGTAAAGGCTTTGTATGCTTGCCATAAGTTAGCCTTAACAGTTCTAACATACTGTAGAAATGTGTTATAAACATCATAGGCATGAATATAAAAAGGTGTATCGGAAAGGAATGATTAAGGTATTAATTTTCTTATTTTTTTCAGGTACACTCCTGTGGGTCGCTCCTTTTTCTCCCCCCCCGAAGGTTATTACCACCCTCTGGGTGGTGGCAGAGAGGTCTGGTTTGGTTTCCACCAGTCGGTCAGGCCTGCCATGTGGAACATGATGCTCAACATTGACGGTATGTAGGAAATTCTGTCTCGCTTATGTAACAGAGTTCTTTCTGCTTCCAAATCAAACATCCTCTTTTTTTTATCTTAGTGTCAGCAACTGCTTTCTATCGTGCCCAGCCTATCATTGAGTTCATGTGCGAGGTCTTGGACATTCAGAACATCAACGAACAAACCAAGCCTCTTACGGACTCCCAGCGTGTCAAGTTTACCAAAGAAATCAGAGGTAAAGGCTTGTTCTAAAGCTGCTGCAACAAAATACTGGAAACCTGCTCATATGACATTGTCATGAAAATTGGCAAGGCACTTGGGAAGCTGACCTATTCCTTTTTGCCTTCATCTTTCTCAAAGGTGACTCCTATGCCTGAATTTATTTAGATGACTTTTGTGTTGGGTTTTCAGGTCTAAAAGTAGAGGTTACCCATTGTGGCCAGATGAAGAGAAAATACCGAGTTTGCAATGTTACTCGGCGACCAGCCAGTCATCAGACGTATGTATACAAGCACTTTCTGACAGTTTTAAAAATCTTGAACCTGTTAGATATACTCGGTATATTGTTTATGCAAGAGTAGTTGATTCTAGAGGTGAAGCAGCTATGTCACTTTACAAGAATGTTTGGTCTTAGTGGAGTAGAGGAATAGTGTGGGTTTAGACCACTGCTTTATTTCCTTCAACACAGGAAAATTGAAGCTGTATCCTGGCTTTTAAATACTATTATCAAAGGCTATAATTTTTAAAATAGCTATGAAAAAATCAGTATACAGTCTACAAAATCTCTTTGTAAAGAAGAGATCCAGTACCTAAGGAAAATAAATGTTTCCAGCATTTCTAGTCTGGAATAGATTTTTCCATACCATTTTTTCCTTAAAAAAATATAATATTGAAAAGTCTAACCAGAACAAATGTCCTTTATAGGTTTCCTCTGCAGCTGGAAAATGGGCAGGCTATGGAGTGTACAGTAGCTCAGTATTTTAAGCAGAAGTACAGTCTGCAGCTAAAATATCCTCACCTTCCCTGTCTCCAAGTAGGACAGGAACAGAAACACACATACTTGCCGCTTGAGGTAAGAATCTAACTTTGTCTTGCATTGCAGTATATCCTCTGCTAAACGGTGTCACGCCACCTCTCGCTGTTCCTGTGTAGGTGTGTAACATAGTGGCAGGCCAGAGATGTATAAAGAAGCTAACAGACAATCAGACATCGACTATGATAAAAGCAACTGCAAGATCTGCGCCGGATCGACAGGAAGAAATCAGCAGACTGGTACGTGTTTTTTCCAGCTAAACAGTGTGCATTTGTCACTTCTTATGGCCCTTCCAGAAGCATTGTAGCATATGGAACGATAAGCAGAATGACCCAGAACCACAGAAGTTAAAAAATCTGACTTCTTTAGAACAAATCCTTTTACATAGAAAGCCTGTTCATGGCAAAGAGGACAGAGCCACCTGAAGCATTAGGTGTAGTTACATAAATACTTTTCTTGTCACCAGGTGAAAAGTAACAGTATGGTTGGTGGACCTGATCCGTATCTGAAGGAGTTTGGTATTGTTGTCCATAATGAAATGACAGAGTTGACAGGCAGAGTTTTGCCCGCACCAATGCTGCAATATGGAGGCAGGGTGAGTTTTCCATGCCTTGTAAAATACCTTGTCCTGAGGTATTTAAATTCATTACATGTTTCGTATATCTTCTCATAAGGCTTCCTTTCTATGAGCACTGTTTTTCTATAGTCAAAATAAAGCAACGTTTTATTTTTAATTTGCCTTTGGTTTTTACCTAGAACAAGACCGTGGCCACACCAAACCAAGGTGTGTGGGACATGAGAGGGAAACAGTTCTATGCTGGGATTGAGATTAAAGTTTGGGCTGTTGCCTGTTTTGCTCCTCAAAAACAATGCAGGGAAGACTTACTAAAGTAAGTATTTTCCTATTTATTCAGGATACCTATTTCAAGGTTTATTTTCCTTATATTTCTGAAGGTGATATGCCGTACAAGTTGATTTTAATGCATCTAATAGTAAAAAGAGGAAATGACAGTTCTGCAGTGTCTTAAATATTTAGAACTTGGGAGGAGGCTACAACAAAGTTCATAACCTAATCGGCCAGCTAGGAAAAGCGTTAATTCCCTTACCACTCAGGCTGTGTTCCGTGCTCTGAAGGCTGCATTCCACTTGTATTCTGTTATTTTTACAAATAACTGATAATGGTCTTTCATTCTAAAACCTGGACTATTTTTTTTCTTAACCGTTACTGCCTCCCAGGCAATGTATGCCACATTTTTTCCCCTGTCCTTCGAATTACTCTACAGAATCCTAAAGATAGAGGTTGTGTAAACGACTGAAATGTTTGGCAAAAATCATGGTTGCAGTAATGCTCAGATAAGTTTGGTGGATGAGTAGAAATCTACCAGAGCATCAGCATTAGTTTTGGAATGTGTCTCAGAAGGTTCAACTCAAATGTATGTTTGTTTCTGCAAGGCTTCTAAAATCACAGAAACAGAGGCTTTGAAACTTCCTCAGACAGGATTAGAATCATATTAGTGAGTTCCTTATAGTGATAAAATTGCTAAAAAATGATTACTATAGCATCAAAATGGGGGTGCTCTGAAATAGCTTAGATCTTGTTGATAAAATTAATGGCAAAGGGAAACAGTGAAAAGGCCAGAACAAATCCATTTTTATTTCATTTACAGGAGTTTTACGGACCAGCTGCGCAAGATCTCGAAGGATGCAGGGATGCCAATCCAAGGCCAGCCCTGTTTCTGCAAATACGCCCAGGGTGCAGACAGTGTGGAGCCCATGTTTAAACACTTAAAACTAACTTATGTTGGTCTGCAGCTGATTGTGGTGATTCTACCTGGAAAGACGCCCGTGTATGGTATGGAGAAGAGGCTGTAAAGCGTTAATTAGTTGTATGGCAAGTGGGCATCTTATTATGCACTTCAGTGGTAGGAAGGAGTCAGAGCAGGCAGTATGTTCTTTTAAAAGGGGTTTTTGGAGATGGGTTTGTCAGGCCTGATTGGAGTACTTGTATATTACTAAAGGGTGAACTGAACCTTTGTCAGTGAACTTTTAAGGATCTGAACTACAATAACATTTGAAAAAAATAAGAGAAAGCAAATGGAACTACTGACTGTTCAGGTAATTGGAACCACTACCTTATTTTTCTGTCACAGCTGAAGTAAAGCGGGTCGGTGACACTCTTCTAGGAATGGCCACTCAGTGTGTTCAGGTAAAGAATGTGGTAAAAACCTCACCACAAACACTGTCCAACTTGTGTCTGAAGATAAATGCAAAGCTTGGAGGAATCAACAATGTGCTTGTACCTCATCAAAGGTGAGATTAAATCTAAAGCTCTCCTTGAAGTCTGGATTGTCAGGCAAAACGGTGTCATTTTGTTTCATTCACTAAAGTGATAGCTTTCAAAATATTACGTGCTTTAGAAATGCCCACAGTCTGAAGTGGACAGAGAAGGATTCAGAGTCTGCCTAGTAAGCCCTGTGCCGAGGATCATTCCTAGTGTTAAGCCATCGAGCAGCGTGTGTGAAAACAAGCTCAAAAAGGCTTTGGTTCCCATGTCTCTTTCCTGCCTTTGGGTTCACTCAGTCTACCTTTTCCTCTTTCCACCTGCTTGACCATACTCAATTTCCTTCCAAGTTGAAAGAAAAGGAGTGAGGAGGAGTGATTTGTGATAAATGCTTGTAACTTTGTCTGCCTTTGGTCTTTTCCCTCTGGACTGCAAGAGCTTGAGGCAGAGCATTTCATCCTTAAAGATTCTGACAGAGTTTTAGTTCTGTTGAATGATTTGGATATACCTTCCTCAGTTGTAATTTTTTTTTTTATTTCCTCACCTCCCTTCTTTGTAGTATTATTGTTATTATTTAATATTTAATAAACCTTAATCATATTAAACAGGCCATCGGTGTTCCAGCAGCCAGTGATCTTTTTGGGAGCAGACGTCACTCACCCTCCTGCTGGGGATGGAAAGAAGCCTTCCATCGCTGCCGTGGTAGGCAGCATGGATGGCCATCCTAGCCGTTACTGTGCTACAGTGCGGGTGCAGACCTCCCGCCAGGAGACCTCCCAGGAGCTGCTGTACAGTCAGGAGGTGATACAGGACCTGACTAATATGGTGCGAGAACTATTGATCCAGTTTTACAAATCCACTCGTTTCAAGCCCACAAGAATCATTTACTACAGAGGGGGAGTATCAGAAGGACAGATGAAGCAGGTATTGTCTAATGATTTCTTGATGTTTGTGAAAAGGGATTGGCCCTTGAAAACACATGTATTTATTTGGATCGCATTTGTTACGGGGACAATTAACAGTTTAATTGAATTTTCCTGGGCAAGCACAATGTACAGTTACCCTGTCTGACCATGTTCCTTACAAAGTGGCATTTCTACACAGAAGAAAAGAAAATAATACTATATATACTGAATTCAGCACCTAATAGTTAAATCTTCTACTTCTAGGTAGCTTGGCCAGAACTGATAGCAATCCGGAAGGCCTGTATTAGTTTGGAAGAAGATTATAGACCAGGAATAACCTACATTGTTGTGCAGAAAAGGCATCACACCAGACTATTCTGTGCTGACAAAACTGAAAGGGCAAGTAATGTTGACTACATAAGGAGGAGGTGATGGCAATAGGAAAGGAAGATTGTTTGCTTAAGTGGGGTGGTATCCATCTTGCCCGCTAAAACTGAATTAATCTGTGCAAGCAGTAGCAGTTCTGTGCGGTAACAGGCTTTCTCTACCAAAATAACCAGTTCTTTCCCCTATTTTGTTGCTCCAGATCAAGCAGTCAGATGGAACAGCTTGTTCCCAGCCCCTTTTGGAGTAGGCGTACTCTATATCCCTGTATTTGTGTACCTGGGGCTGTAGCCTGGGTTTTTACGGTCTGGGATTTCTGAGTATAAACTGAACTAGTTGTTCAGTCTGCTGCCTGTTCTGTTCAGGATGCATCTGTAAGATTTGCCTATGGCACAAATCCACAAGCCAACTAACGAACCTCCTTTAGGAAAGTTCTTTATCTCAGGTTTGCTTAAAAAGTACAGATCTCTGGGATGTGAGTGCAAACAAGGGTATGAAATAAATTTATTTCAGAAAACCTGCATTTTCAGATCCTGAATGACTTGTGTAGGCTTTATCCCACTCTGCTATTTTAATAGTACTGGCAAGTATTTTGTTTTTCTCTGATGACACACCAGTTGGATTTGGTGAAGTTTCTAAAAATGAACTCACAGAGAACAGTTTCATTCCTCCTATGTAAATGTCCTTAATATTTTTTCTACTTTTTTGAGCAGGAAATTCTCAAACTGCTTTAAGTAGAGCCTACCTTAGGGGAGGTATTTTTGGGTCACTTCCAAAAAACCACGGGCTAATAATAACCTTTCCTCAATAGGTGGGTAAGAGCGGCAACGTACCAGCAGGCACTACTGTGGACAGCACGATCACACATCCTTCTGAATTTGACTTTTACCTCTGTAGCCATGCAGGAATTCAGGTAATGTTTCAGCTCTGCTGTGCTCAGGCCACGGGACTAAATCCTTATAGTTGTCCCGAGGAGTAATGTTGCTTCTATTTATAGCTTGGCAGACTTACAGTTGCATCGGTTCAGTGCCCGTTTGGCACTTACTCTTCAATGCATTGATAGAAGGTTCAGCCTTTCAGGTACGACCTCTGGTTTTGTTGATGCGCTCCAGCTGACTGCTCATCTGTTCTCCGCAGGGAACCAGCCGGCCCTCCCACTACCAGGTCTTGTGGGATGACAACTGTTTTACTGCAGATGAGCTACAGCTGTTGACGTATCAGCTGTGTCACACGTATGTCCGATGTACGCGATCGGTCTCTATTCCAGCTCCTGCATACTATGCCAGGCTGGTAGCGTTTAGGGCCAGATACCATCTTGTGGACAAGGATCATGACAGGTAAGGAACTGTGCCTCATCGTCTCGGTATTCAGATAACGGGCCTGAATTAATATACCGCTTGGCCCAATTTTTCATGGTTGTCTGTATGTGTCTGCGTTTTTACAGCGCTGAAGGCAGCCATGTATCAGGACAGAGCAACGGCCGCGATCCTCAGGCTCTGGCAAAGGCAGTGCAGATCCACCATGATACTCAGCATACGATGTATTTTGCTTGAGAGCATCTGGGAAGATGAGGCAAAACCGACAACCCACGCAGTCCTGAAATGTTTTGAATGCCTACTGCTATAGCTAGGGCCCAGTTTATTTCAGACTGCCCACTACCAGCAGCTCTGGACAGTCGCACTGAATCTGTACTTCACAGCAATGTCTGATGCACCAACACAATTGAGCCATTTGTTTCATTGTTTTATGTGATAGAAATCCATAGACTGTCTTTTCTGATGCATTGGACTGAATTTTTACCTCAAAGCGCAAAAGGCCGATCATCCTGAAATTTTTAAAGGACTTGGCACGAAAGGTTTCTATTGAATATTTTGCTAGCTATCGTTTTTAAGTTATCTTCCCATCCCATTAGCTTATCATGACGACTGATTCCCTGTCCTCATGCGCTGCTTAGTGAGTATGCGTATTATGGCAAAATGTTTTACTCTGGTTTAATGTAATTGTTCTATTGTGTGGGGCCATAGATTTTTTAATGGAGATTTTAGACTTCACTACTGTAAATGCCTTTTAACAAACATAACTTTCACAGGTATTGCAGTTTTTTGTCAGTTTTACTAATTATCTTTTTAATCTCTGCAGACTTCGGCTGCAAAGCAATTGCACTATACTGCGAGTTCAGATAGGTGGTTCTTGTTCTGTGAATGTGTAATATAACCAGATAGTGATGCCTGTCAGTAGATTTTAATTATAACGGTTACAAATAATACTGCCATGGTATCGTAACAAGTACTGAACCATCATTTCCCCCTCTAAAAATGCTAAAAACAAAACAAAAAAAAATTAGCTTGTAGGTATTTTGCAAACTTTTACAAAAGTGCCCACTTTATGCTGCTGTGTGGTTTGATAAATCTAAGTGATTTTAAAACTTTTTTCTCATAGAAGGTTTAACTTTGGCAATAAATATTTGTTTTTTTAAGCCCCCCCCCCCAACAGTGTAATTTTCTAGCTGAGGGTTGTGCATGAGTTTAACCAACATCCTCGTGTCGTTTTCTGAACACACAATTTGGCAGTTTCTGAAACTAATTAGAAAAGACGCACTTCCATGCTTTTTTTAAGAATTATTTTTAACTGTTTTATATTCACTGTTGGTGTCCTGTCTACAACATTTTTTATAAGCTTGGAAACTGGGTGTTACGTGTAGGAAAGGCTTGCCAATCTGTACAGTCTAAATGTATTGTGTGACAGGCAACCTAAGGACTTGTACCAGCATTTTAAACTTTTCTCCCCTGGGAATCTAGGTTGCACACACAACTGCATTCAACAGCATGTTTAACCGATGTAAGTCTCATATACTGATTCTGTCCCGGCCTAGAAATTAGGGTTTTTTAAATCTGCTTGGCTTTTTTCAGCTGCAACGTGTAATAAAGAACAGGGGCTTGGTTTCACTGAATACTCTTGGAATCCATGGACATAGCGCGTTAAGACTAGATTCCTGTTAGTGTTAAACCTGAGTTAGTGCAGATTAAAAGCCTAAACTGAGTCGAGCCAACACCACTACTTTGATAACAGAAGTTTGAGAAGTCCAACAATTGCACTGTGGTCTCTGATACTCGTGTGGGGTTTGCTGCTAAGTTGTCTGCTGTTCCAAAGCTTAGGAACCAGCCCCCTCAAAATTTCAGCAATATGAAATGCTGTTTCCTTCAGTCTTTAAGCTTGTAAATAAATTAAAGTTTACATTTCTAAATGCTGTTTTTTTCAGTTGTACCAGAGTACATGGAACTTAGTCTTCAAACAGTTTTATAACCTTCTTTCAAGTAGTACGTCTCATTAAATTAAGTTTAAACTTTTTTCATTTCTGTTGAAAATGGGACTGAAGTGAACTCTGCTCCTGGCACGTCCTGTGGACAGGTTTAGATTGAAAAATAATAAAAAAAAAGATTATTTTTAGGTTTTTAAATTTTTTTTAAAGAATACCTCACTTGTGTAATAAAATCAGGACATGTGGGTGGGAGACTGACCGCTGCTTCAGCTAGATGGCTGCTTTTCTCAGTACTCGTTCAGGGAGAATACAAAAAACCCCTTTTTAGAATGAACTCTGACTGACCCAACACACATGGAGAACTTTGGCACCTTGAAAAGAAACTGAGCACCCTTTTTAGGTTACAGGATCAAAGATCGCTGTTTTGAGTTTGTGCACTAGGCAAGAATGTGACTGGTTTAATCAAGGGTGCGTAAGAAATACTTAATTTTATCACCAGTTAGTTGTCCAGTGCCAAGCACTCCGAGTTCAGATTGAGTGAAGTGAGAGCCTCTCCTTTGTTTGCCTGTGACTGGACCGAATATTTAACCTCGGACTATGTGGATTGTTAGACCTCGGCTGGCCCTGGGATGCAGGGCGAGAACCTTACCTCGGTCACGTGTTGAAACGCCACCGTAGAGAAACACCACGAAGGGTGCAGTGCTCTCCCTTTGGGAGAAGAGCACTGAAGTTCAGGACAGTTGCGTGGCCGTAACGGTAAGATCGACGTTTTGGCAATGCTGTCCTACGCAGGTCTGAGTCCAAGTCTGGAGGTTGGGCTTGATGAGCTGGACTAACCCCTTGGGCCTGACTGAATCGTTATGCATGTGTCAATCAATGGGAAGATGTGCATTCTGTAGATGTAGTTCTTAAGGTGTTTTGTTTTGTTTCTTTCTTTTTTTTTTTTTTTAATAAATAAAGCCTGTTGGCCACTGTTTAGCTATGTGGTGTGAAAGATTTTAAATGTAGCAAAGTTTAAAGAGTTGGGGAAGGGGGTGTTTGACACTTAAAATAAATAAATTTAAAAAAAAAAAAAGAGGGGGGCAGAAATCCCATTTTCAAACCAGTTCTGCTTGCTTTGTGAACAGCTGAATTCTGAACAAGCTCTGGCAATCACTAGTTCGCCTGTCTCAAACATTTGAACAGCCTGGCTTATTTATTCCTGTTGTAAGTACCACAGTTCAGCGTAGTGCCTGCAGCTGCAGCCAAAGGGCGTGAGAGGTGGTGATGCACAGGCAAACGTGCTTCGCGCAGCGCGTCAAAGTTCTTTAACCACGGTCAGCGGCTCTGCCGTTCCGATGGGGAAGGGCACCCTTGTTCGGATCCAGCGTTTAACAAAACCGACCCCCCAACTACCTTTGTGGATGTGCTGTAGGGTTGTTCTTGCTCAATAGCAAGGGAGGAACTCTGCTTTCATTTTAGGAAGGCGGGGTGTGGAGGGCATTGTATCAATACTGTCTCAACTACAAGGTTTTTTCCTTGTGCATTGGAGGAAAGATCTTGTAATATCACTTACAGATTTTCTTATACCTTGCTATTGACATTTTCATATTTCTATGTCTAGAGGCTGAAACTTCAGTGTAAAATGTTTGCATTTGTTCATTTTGACTTATGATGTAATTTTTGTTTCTATATTGTTAGACTTGTAATGTTTAAAATTGTATTTTATTAAATTTGGACTGGATGTATGTCTATAGCAATACGAGGTACTCTTTCTAAACTGTATGGGTGGGTTAGCAGCCCCATGTTGCGATAAGATGCTGGTCGTGTACAACTTGCAATGTAATATTTTTTTTTTTTTTTAGCCTGCAGGGATATTTTGTGTTCATGTGTCCAAAAATAATAATAATAAAAGAAAATTGGCATTCTTGTGCCAAATGTTCTGGTTTTCCTTGTTGATGTCTAATAAATGCAATGTACAGAGTGAGCAACCGATACTGCTGCCTGTAAACAAATGTCTTAAATTATTTAACTTTTAATTAAAACTTGTACACAATGTGTAACCTGTGGAGCTCATTGGCACAACATATTTATTTCTGATGCGCTAGGATGTAGAAAGCGATAGAAATACACAGGGGTAACATCTCTAGCAATATGAGAAGTTACCCCTTTTCGGAGCCTGTGCTAACCACGGGGGGAGATGATCAGAACAGGCGTGGGTTTTTAATGTTCTCGGAAATGATACAGCAACGTCTAGAGAAAGTACGGTGTCAATAGCCTCTCTATCTGCCTGGAGAAGTGATTCTGTACTACAGAGTTGCAAATTAATAAATGAGAGAGCTGCTTGCTTATTCATCTCCGCTATTTCAGGTGAGGCTTTGGTGTTTCCTCAGACAACCGTACTTCACTGAAAATACTGTGGTGAGCACAGAAAAAGCTTTTGGACGAGGCCAAAACATGGCAGCTATAAATGAACTTGGGACATGTGATGGCTTAAAATAACCTGCATCTTCTGCAAACCCCTGCTCCCAGGTTTTAGTTCTTTTTAATCCTGTGGGTTTGGGAAATGACATTGTCCAGCCTCAGGCAAGCCCGAGGAGCTCAAAAGCAAAGGCCGAGAGTATCCCCGTGTCTTCCAAAAACAATGTAAAGATGACGGGGATCCAACCCCAGGAACCTGGGCTGGTGCTGATCGATGCCTTTAAGCGAGCGGTGCCTCAACCTCCCTGTCCCGTGCTTGGCCCCGGGCAGCTTTCGGATCCCAACGTGCCTCAAAAAACCCAACTGGCAGCAGTTCAGCTCCAGCCCTGGCCCTCGGGCAACCGGAGCTCCTCGTGCTTGCTCCTCCGCGTGGATGTGACTGCGCGGTGTAGTAAAAAACGCTGTCATCATCTGAATTTCCATGGATTTCTTCCATTTCCTCACACAGTCCAGACTGGGATTACAAACCCGACCTTGTTTAGCGTTGCCTCGAAACAATGCTCCTGGCATTTCTGACTTTATTATCAAAGTCATACTGCAGGGTCAGTGTTTCCACTCGTGAGGGCTCGTTGGGGAGCCTAAGTCTAGCAAACGTGGTGAAAAACCGGCCGTTTCTG
>NW_009601172.1:0-14771 GCF_000690535.1 Cariama cristata | reverse complement strand
TGGGCCCCTCACTACAAGAAGGACATTAATCTGCTAGAACGTGTCCAGAGAAGAGCAACAAAGCTGGTGAAGGGCCTGGAGAACAAGTATCATGAGGAGCGACTGAGGGAGCTGAGGTTGTTTGGAGAAGAGGAGGCTGAGGGGAGACCTTATCGCCCTCTACAACTACCTGAAAGGAGGTTGTAGAGAGGTGGGGGTTGGTCTCTTCTCCCCGGTAACTAGCGATAGGACAAGAGGAAACGGTCTCAAGTTGTACCAGGGGAAGTTCACGTTGGATATTAGGAAGAACTTCTTCACTGTAAGAGTCATTAAGCATTGGAACGGACTTCCCAGGGAGGTGGCGGAGTCACCATCCCTGGAGGTGTTTAAAAAACGTTTAGATGTGGCGTTTCAAGACATGGTTTAGTGGGCTTAGTGGCATGGTGGTGTTGGTTATACAGTTGGACTTGATGATCTTTGAGATCTCTTCCAACCATAATGATTCTATGATTCTATGATTCCACAGGATTTACTTTGTACATTTTCACAGATTTACTGGAAGACAATTCAAACAGTGTAAGGAAAAACATCAAGATAATTTTGCTTGCAAATCTAAAATAATAAATTCACAAAATAGTTGGAGTATTGTAGATTACATTCTGTTGGGAACACTGTAATGCTGATGGATAAGTGGCGTCCATCCAGCATGTATCTTGGTGATCAATTCTCAGATGAAAATGGACTTACATTCTTCAACTAACTAGTAAGACTTGCACTTCAATTTCTGAGGCAAACCAAAACCAAAACCAAAACCAACAACAGCAACACCCCTCCCAACCTCAAAATGAAACCCAACCCAAACTAAAAAAAGCCACAAAAAAAAAAAAACCCAAACAAACAAAACAAAAACAAAACGAAAGCTGTAAGTAGTATGTGGCTTGTTCATTTCGTTCTACTAGATAAATTTAGGAATTTAAATTTAATTTAAACACTGAAGTTTGTTTGATGGTTTCCAGTGGAAAAAATGATGGGCAGCAGCTGTCACTGTTAACAGAAAAATTTAAAAACAAACGGGCAAGAGTTAGGAAAGATGTCTACATTATATTCTTTTAGGTAACAGTTTGATTGTTTATCCTAGAGACAAAATAATGTCACAGGTTCACATTTTATTATAGGGATGAGCAGTACTGAGATACAAGTAAGAAAAAATTAAAAGAGAACTGCGTACTAAAGGCTTCCAAATGTTTTTATAACACCTTGGAAAATATTTTAAAATACCTGCAAACTGCCACCACTACTGGTTTCTGGATGACTCATTAACATTAGTGAGATCATTCCTAGATCATAAGAAGTCTGTATTTATTATTCCAGTCTACATGTAATACATTTTCTCAGTCTTATTTCTTAGTTATTTTCGCTTTTTGACCTTAGAATAGAAAAAATAAGAAACTGTACTTAATACAGAAAACATAGCTACTCAGAAGTCATAAAACTCCAGTAACTATTCAGGATTTATTTTAGGGCCATCAGTATTACAAGTTGAAAATAATTTGTGTCTAAACAGGTCATTCAGACCTTTTCTGTTCTGCTCAGAAAATTGGATAGTGTTATATAATGCCATTCACATTAAATATTAGCTGTTTTCTGTAGCCAATCTAAACTAGGAGTAGCACTAAGAAAAACATTTTGTAAATTTTTTGTATGTAAATTCATATATTACCCCAAAACCCAGACACATAACAGCAGCTTTTAAAAGGAAGACTTAAAGCATTAAAAGAAAGATTATTTTTTTATTGTTTTTGAGCTTTCTGTTTTGGCAGATAACTCTTGAAAAGAATGATATTTTATGCCTGATTTACATGTTTAGTTATATTTCAATGTCTCAATAGTGTATTTTTTTTCAAAATTTCACTAACTCAATTAATGAATTTTTAAATTGAAATGTGAAACTCCACCTCACTTAAGACTTTCATTTAATTGCTCTTGACTAATACCTATTATTTTGATGTTTGCATCTTTCCCTGGTCTGTATCTGTATTAATTTGTTCAAGTCAGTATCTCCTGTATTTATCTTCACCCTAGTTCCTAATGAAAGTCAGTGATCTTTATTTTTCAACAGGCTGATATCAGGGATTTTAATGATGTTTAGGCGCATAACACACTAAAGTGTCATGGAACTAAAAAAAAAAAAAAAAAAAAAAAAAAAAAGTTAATTATCTACCTAGCTTGTATTACCTTTGCTCATTTAGATGTTTGAATGTCCTAAAATTCTGGCCTTTGCTTCAAATTTCTGTTTCATCTGTCCATCCAAGAGACAGATATTTCTGTAGTGATTCTGAAAGAATTTGTACATGAATCCTAGAAATTAAACGATACATTGTTTTTCTGGTGGCTTCAGCTTTCCCCAAGTTCTTTTTTGACAATAATTTTTAATGCACTTTCTATCTGAGTCTGTACAGAACATATATAACAGAAAATAACAACGCAGAAGGAGTACAAAAATGCAAGTAAAAGCTACAATGTTACAAAAGCAAATTATTGACTTGTTGTTTGCCACTAACTTCTGTAGTTTACTTTTGCAAGTGAAGCAAAGACAATAATACTGTATGAACTGCACCCAGGATTAAAACACATTTATACCAAGCTTTGAACATTGTGTATATGTATCTGCCAGTAACTTATTCTGATAACTAGAGCACTAAAAAAAAAAAGCCTAGAGATATAGAAAAAACCAAACAACAACAACAAAGCTGGTAAAATATGCAGTAAAACCAGCAATAGAAGGTAATATGTAGAATGTGATAGTATGTTCTGGCGGCAGCGACTTGAGATGGTACAGCACTGGTTTGTGGTATGTAGAGGGAATGGGCATCTGCTGTGCACGAGGGGACCTACTACCAAAGCCTGCACAACATGCTGTGCTGTGTGCTCTTCCAGGGGCTTTGTGGTCCATCTTTTCTTCTTTCTCTTTTGCCAGTGCAACCAGTTTGCAAGAGCTGCTGGTATGGAATGGGATTTCAAGGAATACTGAGTTCTAACTTTTTTTTCTCCTTGTTCATTTGTTGAAGTCATATTAGATATGCAGGAACAACTATAGCTCTTTCAAGGAAACAAGTCAAATTTTTCAAGCCATTTTTAACCTAATTTGAAAACAGTGAACTGTGGTAAGGCTATTTAAAAACTGGTTTTCAGAAAATGAAGTAAGAGTTGTTGTTAAAACTTAGCTTTTCTTAACATAAATACTGCATTAATTCAAATGTTAATTCTTGAATAATCCTTTTACTTTTTTTTGAGTGCTTTCCAACTTCTAGACCATCTTTTCAGTCACTGTCCAGCACTACCTCTCTTTCGACAGTTTCTGTATTTGTCTTAAATATTTGTAGTCTAAATTAATGTTTTACTTTGACCTCAAAAAAGATTATGAAAATAACGAATAAGGGATCTGAAGGGTAGTTTCATTTATGCTATCCCATGTGACTGACATAGATTAAACTCACTGAGTGTTTGTCATCTTCAGGAGTTTAGGCTGTTGTCACTGCTTTTGTTATTACAATACCACATAAATCTGTGTAATTGTTAAACACTTGTTTTTATCAATAAAGCTGAATTTATGCTAATTACTTGCATTTTGAATGTCAGTTCTTTTGAATAATGTGAATAGCATGATTATTAGTTTCATTTTTTCACATTCTAGTTCTCAAATGTCTGATTTTGCTTTTCATGTGTGCCATACTATCCTGTTAAGAATCATCGTCTGAGTGTGTATGAAAGATCTCAGGTAGAGTAGGAATGTTAAATGGTCTGGTATCATTCACAGTGTGAAAAAAACAAAATTGCTCTTTCCATTATTATTTATGTGGCTTGTTATTTCTGACAAGATTGAAATTGAACTAGATTTTAATGGAAGGAGGTAACCTTCATGTAAAAAAGGCACATCTAAGGTTCTAAGGCTGGTTTTGCATTTCCAAGCTGCTTTATGTACATGAGCAGTACTGTTGGCTTACAACTACTCATACAGCTGGGTGGAGGATCACAGCCTACAACTGCAATAATAATCTTGTTTTATGTGAAACTAAAACCACATCCCAGTTATCAGGGTTTTTGACTGCTTTGTAATATATATTTTTTAAAGAAAAGACAAACAATTATTGAAAGTTCCTAAAACCTACTTTGTTTCTATACATCTCTCTGAGGAGATTATGAAAAAGTTGGATATATACTAAAGCCAACCCAATTAATAGTCTTATTATGTATCTAGCAAAGACTTTCCCTAGAAAATTAACTGAGTAAGCTAAATAGAATTCACCTTCATTTAGTATATTAAATAGAATTTACCACGGAGGTCACAAAGAAGAGATTGCTAGCTTAGTACTGGAAAAAAAAAAAAGTAGCCTGCACAGCACGAGGGACTCAGATACATAAACATGAATGTTCAGGGCCAGCTGAGATGCCCCATGATGTCAAAGGCTGGCACATATAGATAACTTAGAGCACTCTCTTCTGGAGCCAGTGGTGGAGGCTGTGTGGAAGACACTGTGCCTGATATAAACCAGGTTACTTCTGTTTAATCAACTGAGTCGTGCTCAACTACCCAAGAACTTCAGGGAATATAAAACATAATAAATATATTGAGTGCATTTGACACAAATACTGGCTTTATAAACAAGACATTAACCAGTTCTTAGCTTATGAACATGGCTTTTGTGATATTCGTATATGCTAATATTAACAAAATAGGATATCGAACATAAGAAGAACTAGACATCTAAGTCTGTTAAGCAGATTTGAAATACAAGATATTATAAGAAGCATGTACCTGTAGATATCAAGTGAGCAAAGGTACATATTAACACCTGTTGTTACTTGAATATAAAAATACTTTTTTTGTAGAAGGAATATCATAATTTCCCACATTTGTCTGAATATTTTTCTTCTTAAAGGGGATAAAATGGGATATCACAGCAAACAAGAGAGATAAGAGATATGATAAAGAGAGATAAGAGAGCTGATAAGAAAACTATGACACAGTGGAAAATTAGACTGTTTTGTGAATACTTTTTGTAGTCTTTATCATGATTGGAAATGCTTCTGAACCTTGAAAGCCAAAGGTTACTGTTATTCTTTCTCATAAAGATGACATAGCTTCTCCTGTTTTGATTTTCAAAAGAATTATTCTAATTTCATCCTGACATGGATTATAAATAGTTGGTTTATGAAATCTGTATCAGTGAATTACCTTTTCATCACTGAACTGGAGAAATGATTGTTTCTGATATGATAAGGAAAGAAGGATGCCATTTGCCTTGTCTCACATACTCATTTGATATGACAGAAGAAACTGTTTGAACCCTTTTAGATATAAACATGAAGGTTATTTCAAGTGCTGGATAAACTGTGTGAAAGCTTCTTGCTCAGAATTGGAAGGAAATATTAAGAAGCTGAGTATTGTCTGTGACTGTGTTGCATGGTGTCTATATATAAATGTGTAGCTCTATGTGCCATAACTTCATTGCTGCTCATCTATTAGTCTCTTGACTTCTCTCATAGACAGTCAAATTTTACAGCTGTTGATCCTTTCTTTTATCAGCACTTCTTATTCACTAGTGTGGCAGTTTTTCTGTAATGGTTTTAGCTATGATCTTATGGTATAGACTTTGTCAGGAGAAAGTCAAAGACAGCAAACGAGGAACCAGTACAGATCTGGATGTAAATTCTATCTTACTTCTTCATTCTTACTTACTCCATTTTGCAGTGTGTAACCTTAAAAAATTGAAAAAGTTAGCAACAGGAATTAGCCTTTAAGAAAGAGAAATGCCTATCAGATCAAAAGCAGTCACAGAAAATGCTTTCGGTTATATGCTTACAGAAAACTCAATCCTTGATGAAACCTCTACCACCTCTGTCTCTGTGTGAATTCCACAAGTGACACTTCTGTGATTTCAGGTAATGTCAGAAATATGGCCCATATGCAGCTGTGTTTTCCTTCTATTATATCACAATTATCCAAGGAGAAAGGACAGAGAACGTTTTGAATAACGAATCCTTTAAATTCCTTGTATTTCTCCAACTTTAAGTTAATCCACCTGTTACGGACCTGTTGGTCTATAGGTAATTTTGTGTGTCTGTATTCACTCTTCAGGTGGACAAAAATTTCCAAATATATGCTGCAAGTAGGCCAGTTAGTTATTCCTCCTCATCATATGACGCGGAATTCACGGACTCTTCGCATGACCATTATGATCAGAAGAAAGCCAACTTTATTAGCAAGCAGTAGCTTTTAATATACAGATTGCATTTTCTAAACAAGCGATAGCTCAGCTTATGATTGGTGCCATGCATTGTCCACGCGCTCATCGGCTATACATGATTTGCTAAGCGTTACTGTCCACGCGGCTTAACTCCCCCCAACAACTCCTCCCCTAGATTCTGCTCCCATGGCCTTGCTTCTCAAGCTTATCTATCTCCTGCCCCACAAGCTTACCTCCCTGCATAACTCTCTCTGCGCTTTCCCACATTTTATCACATTCTCAAAATACCCTCCAGCTTATTGTTAACATAAAATGATTCTACATGCGTTCAAATGGTCACGTAGTCCACATTCAGTGTGTCTGGGTTGCTCACAATATGTCCCTTGTCTTCCAGGTATCCCACAATCATATAACTCCATTATCTCTTACTTGTTCATTTTTTAACCTATCTTCTTCTCCAGTACAGGTAAAAGAAAAACATTGTATTTTCTTAACAGAAATTGATACCTACCATTCACTGAATAAAGAATTTTTGCTTGCATGGTAATGTTTAGTGACACACTTAAGTGTCTTTCTGAAGGAACCTGCTCAAATATATTGTTTGTGACGTTAGACTGATAATCAATAGGAGTTAAGAAGATTTTAAAATCACTGAAGCAAATGTTGAAGATAAACTGTAGGGGTTAAAATTTCTGTTTAAATAAATTCTTGAACCAAGCCTTGGAGAACAAAGTTCATAAGTAATCCCTTAGTAACAAGATATGTTAAGTAATTTTGAATTATGTTTTAAAATAAGACTGTCAAGGAGACTGTAAAGCTGTTCCTAGAATCACTATAAACAAACGGAGAAAAGAGAGAGAGGGAAGATAGTTAGGATAATTAAATGTCAATTCTATAACCTGTGAAAACTCTTACTGGCTTCAGTTTCAGGATTCATTGCTTCGCAGTGACCTCCCAATTTCTTAATTCTTACCAATACATAGTTATGCAATTCTTACTTAATGATTTCTTCAAATAATACAGTACAGCAATGGTTCACATAACAGAAGGTGTCTTTTGAAGGATTTAGAGCCCACAATTAGACAGTTGGCACACAGATGACCAAGTATGATCCAAAGGTGATGAAAAGGTAAAATACAAGGTAACTTATTTATTTTTAGCCAAATTCTATTCTATAAACAAAGTTAGTACACCTTTCTGCATTTTTGTCTTCTTTTCTAGCAGCCTGTAAGTATTTAATTTCTATTGCATTTTTGGAGGCAGAAACAGCATCCTAGGTCAAGTTTGTACTTCATACAATATAACAAGATTTTTCTTGGCTGGGTTCCACACATGCAGAAAAGCAATAAAAAATCTATCCCAGACAGAGCTAAATATAAGAAGATGCAGTGTTTGAATATTTGATCCCAAAGTAGCTCCACATTATAAAGAATATGCAAGTATCCCTCAGTCTGTGGGCAAATTACTGCAATAGTGACAGAATCAAATCAATCAGTCTGTCTTTGTGTTTTAACTATAGTATTGTCAGCTTATTCACTTTGGTCTTATCATAGTGTATATGATGGTAATCAAAGGTTCCTGCCCATCCACTTGAGACCTCTTCAAGTTTTTAGTTTTGTGTCTGGTTGCTCCCAAGGCCAAAAATCAACATCTCTTGTGCAGTCTTTAAGAAAACCTTGGATTGGTTTATTCCTTTTTTTCCCCAAACATTTCCCAGTTTCTAGTCTCATATTATTGTAAATATAGTTGGAACTTTAAATGAAGACTGGTTCATACCTGTATGCAATATATTTATTGAATAAAAAGAAGTAATTTATAATAAATCATTTTAATGAATCTTAGACATTAGCTATTATTAGTCATAGTTCTAAGTCTCTCAAGGTTATGCAATATTACACTTTATAATCACACTGACATTGCCAGTCTGTATGCTACTCTAGATCTGTCACTGCATTTTGATCTACTTTCTCCCTTCTGCCCCACTACTTTCCCCGTATATCTGGCTTCTGCGACAAAGGGAAAGTTCATGCTCCTTCATTTTCCACTATTAACTTTAAAATTTAATGATTTATAAAACTTGTTTAATTACTGTTCCTTCATTGCCTCCTCCATTCATTATGATAAACAAGACATTATATAGCCTGAATTTATAGTTACGAGGAGATTGAAGTTGTGTGATTCAATATGACAAATTTTAATGATTTATACCGATGTGTATGTTGATTAGATGAAATCAACCTTTGGAACATTTAAGTGAAGGAGGAAAGAATACCCATGCTCAAAGGTCTGCATCCCTTCTTCCCACACAACACTTCAATGAACTGTTACACAGCACCACCGTCAAAGGTTAATGATGTTCTCAGATGTGTACAAGTTTCTCCTTTAAAATTGGCTGAGAATTTTAAGTGCAAATTTAAGTGTAAATGATGTATGTGGGAGAGGAGAAAGAGACCTGTGATAAACTACAGTGTTTCTATCAAGGTAATTGATGGAGTTACTAACACTAGGTCTGTAACTTATTTCTGGAAAAGGAAAAAAAAAAAAATCAAATACAGCATTGGCTAATTAAAAGCATTAAAGGGGCTTGAAATGAGGATCCATCTGTGTTCTCCTCCATGTGATCCCTCCACTAGATAGGATGCAGCTTGCTGGCCACCAGCTCTTCTTGACTGGGAACATGAGGGGGGTCTTCTTAAGCCCAATGACTAGTCCTCAAGAATGAGTGAAGTGATACCACTGCACAATGTGTTTAGACTGATATATCAATCTGTAGTGTGCTTGACCATCAAGACTGGACACCTAGTTGGAATACAAGGTAACTTATTTTTGGGTTACATGCTCATGTAATCATCTTGCGGAAACCATTGTGGGAAAGGACAAGAAAAGGGTTGTGTTTCCCTCTTTTACCCCAGCATTGAGCTGAGACACTATGTGGGGTGCTCTGTATATGCTGTTTTCTATTTTTGAAGCAAGCCATGAGAATTATTTTCATGAAAGAGAAAGCTCTGACATCAATGTTTTGTTGTTTTGTTTTTGTTTGTTTTTTTTTGTTTTTTTTTTTTTTTTTCAGAATATGCTAATATTCAAATCTTCTTACCCGTGCGTAGATAAAACATTTCACACTTCTGTGGTAGTTCTCTGTTCTCATTTGCCCAGAGACTGAGCAAGGTAAGAAAACATCCATCAGGTGTGTAATATACATTGTTGCTTTCTAATATATGATTTAGGCTATCTATCAACCCCTATATAAACCTTGCTAGGCAGTTTTAGTATGAGAACCTTGAGCTTTACAATATAGCATTTATCACATTTTAAAGTTTGCTCTCTGAAAATACAAGGGTATTGTTTTCCTCTATCACCTCTTCTCTCTCCAAACTGTTTTTGATTTTTCATGAACTCTAGCAATGTTCAAGCCCCAAGAGAGTTAATGTATCATGCTAGCCAACAGAAGACCCAAACTTAGCACTGAAGTAATTAATTAAGAGTATTTTTATGTTTGCATATATTCTTTTACCTTATGTGTACACATCCCGTAGGTTGTTAAACATATTTAATTAAATGATTCTTCATAAATGATGGCAGTTTACTAGAAGCATTTAATTTTGGTCAAGGGAAGAGGAGGAATTTATATTTCACCTTAACCACAGTAGAACAAAGATAAATATTAGTGAAGGAACTGCACCTGAATTCTACTTAATTTAATATAAGGTCTCCAACTCTTTTTATCACAACTACAAGACAAATAAACTGTAGTTGGTTTTGAAGAATTTCTATCTACTGTGAGAGATCTAAACAAAAATAATAAAACAAATGTCACATTTTCATTATTATTTTAGTGCAAGTCTTTCTTAAATTAACAGAGACTTTGTGAAGCACTGTAAAATATGCCTCTGGTAAAAGATTGTTGGAGATTTTTCTGCACATGTCAGGTAAACAAGTAGTGATTTACTTATAGCCACAACCAGACACAGCTCATTTGGTTTGCTTTTGCTGTGAGGTTTAAAAAATTTGTTGGTTGAAAGTTGTTTTTCTCCTTCACAGATTCTCACATAACTAATACAATGTGTAACAGAAACATTTAATGAAATTAAATAAACTAATGCTCTCTGGATTTGAAATACACAAAATCATGAATGATGGAAACATTACTCAATAGATCTCATAACACAAGAATGAAATTAAGGTACTAAATAACTTGGTTAGGCAGCAAGTTTAAAGCTTCTTAAGTAAAGGAGATTTTTTATAATGAATAATTAATCTTTGGAACACACAGCCACAGGACACTGTGGAAGCCAATAGTTTAATAATAATAGTTCAAAAAAAGATTAAGTCATCTAATGGAATAAAAATCTACCAGAGGCCAGGAATTGTGAGAATGTGAATGAGATCTTCAGCACCTAAACACACATTTTCAGAATCTGAGAGCATATATTATGGAAGCATGATTGTGCTTTCACAGCTACTGTCAGGAGCTTGGGACTTGTGCTGGAAAGCTTTGGTTTTATCAAGCATTGAAGCATTGTCTCTTTTTTTTGTTTTGTTTTGTTTTTTGTTTGTTGTTTGTTTCTCCATATTATCTCATTTAGGTACTTCCATGTACCTCCATAATAGCCATAAATTAGTATTTCTCATGTAGTAGACTATTTAATCTTCCATTATCCATTCTTCAGCCTCAATATCAAGCTTACTGTTTATACTGTATTTTCTAGCCTAATTACTAATTAATTGCTTATTTTGTTTTCCTCCCTTTGAAATTTTACAGAGGAGTAAGATAGGTAGCAATATCTTTATTACTTTCAATGATAAATTAAATTTTCAGATAAATGCAGGCTTTGATTTGCTTATATTTCAGATGGAAATAAAGTTAACATTAAAGAAGAATAAAAAGTGATAGGATTCTCTTTTCATGTAAAATCACTAATGACAGCATAATAACATTGTAAAATATTTCTCAGATGCACAATCCAGGGAAGAAGCTGTTCACAGCTTTTGGTTGCTCTCTAAAAAATAGCTCTTCCTGTTTCTATGATCAGAGTAATCATCCAAGGAAATTACTATTGTTGAAGATATTAGGAAATATTCCTTTCAATTTGAGTATGAAAGGTTTACCTGGCAACAATGTGTGACCTGGTGGAAAATAGAGACTGAAGAAGTCTACAGGAACAGAAGGAACAGAGAACATGAAAGAGGTGTTAGTTTCTTTTTTTCTTAAGGAGTTTAATTTAATTAATATTGACTGTTAATGTACTTAATTTAAAACAAACAAACAAACAGACTGCTTGCATGTGCTACCTTTCCTCTTCTTGTCTTAAGCATTTTCCCAGAATTTAAATAGCCCACTTTTTCTATTTCTTTTGCTTTTGCAATCAGAAGAACATATGAAAACACACACATGCACAAGCACAGCTGAACATCTTAAACTTCTAACATGGTGAGAAATGATTCATCAGCACTGCTCCTGGAAGGTAAAATTGCAGTTTTCCATGAATAAAATAATAGAGATGCAGCTTGAAATATGATTCATAAGTGTAAAAACTTCTAAATTTTCCATGGGATGTTAATTCTTTGAGGATGTTTATGGCAGTAGAGATAGCAGGGAATTTGATTGCACTGAGAGTTTCATTCAAGAAGTTATCTAAGCAAATGGTTTTCAAGAAAACATCTGATCATAACTAAAATATTAAGTACATTTTTAAGTATTTTACTTGCTCATATGCTAGGATAACTTTCAAAACTTCTGACATCACAATTCTCATATTTATGGTGGATGAAAAGCTGAACATGAGCCAGCAATATGTGCTCACAGCCCAGAAAGCCAGCTGTACCCTGGGCTGCATCAAAAGCAGTGTGACCAGCAGGTCGAGGAATGAAATTCTGCCCGTCTGCTCTGCTCTGGTGAGACCACCCCTGCAGTACTGCCTTCAGTTCTGGGATCCTCTGAACAAGAAGGACATGGACCTGTTGGAGTGAGTCCGGAGGAGGCCACAAAGATGATCTGAGGACTGGAGCACCTCTCCTTTGAAGACAGTCTGAGAGAGCTGGGGTTGTTCAGCCTGGAGAAGAGAAGAATCCACGGAGACCTCATTGTGGCCTTTCATTTCTTAAAGGGAGCTTATTACAAAGATGGGGACAGACTTTTTAGCAGGGATTGTAGTGACAGGACAAGGGCTAATGGTTTTAAACTAAACCAGGGTAGATTTAAACTAGATATAAGGAAGAAACTTTTTACAATGAGGGAGGGTGGTGAAACACTGGAAGAGACTGGTCAGAGAGGTGGTAGATACCTCATCCCTGGAAACATTCAAGGTTGAATGGGACTCTGAACAACCTGATCTGGTTGAAAATGCCCCTATTCACTGGAGGTGGGTTGGACTAGAGGACCTTTAAAGGTCCCTTCCAACCCAAACTGTTTTATGATTCTAAGATTCTGTATTTAAGTTCATAAACATCCTGGAATATCTCCTAATAATACATAACAGTGGTTTATTTCACCAGGATTGTACCAAAATCTATCACAAACGGACGTCTGTTTATAAGACAGTCATGCAGCCATGCAGCCTTTCTATGCTCCTGCTACTTTGCTTCACAGTTTTCATGCGGAAAAGCTTTTTCTTACATCCAACTGCCCCGGCCCTGCTCAACTCACTGCCTGCTAGGGCAGCTTTCTCCCCAGAGCTGCTCCTAGTCCCGTCAGCATCACTGCTGGGTCTCTGCTTGCCCAGAGTAGGACTGTGCACTGGCCTTGTCTGAATTGTATAGAGTCTCAGTCCCTACACACAGAAGCCTGTGAGAACTTCCTGGTGGAAAAGCAGGCAAAGAAGGCACTGTTCACCTGAATTAGCTGTGTCTATTGTCTCAAGTCACTATATGTTTTCCCTGTTCAGCTTTTTACTTTTAACCATGAGGTCTCTTCCCCTTGCCCTTGAATTCCCTTGCCAATCTCAACTCTAGTTATACTTCACCTTCCCTAACACCACCGCTGTAATCTCAGCCAATATTTCTATTTTTCTCTTTTGTCACCTGCCCCAGTTTCCACATCCTGTGTGCTGCTTTTTTTCAGTTGGAGCTCTGTGAATTCCCAGCTTAGTCATGCTGGTATCCTGATCTGTCAACCTGAGTATGGGGATGGCCTTCTCTCACCCTTAGAGAACATTACCCTTAAAGCCCTACCAGCTACCCAAAGTTCCCTAGCCCTTCAGATCTGCCTCCCTTGAGATCCCACCTACCCACTCTCTGCGGAAGCCAAAATCTGCTCACCTGAAGTCCCAGGTCTACGCTCTACTACTCACAGCCTTCACTCTCTGCAGGATCTCACGTGTCTCTATTTCATGGTCACTGCAGCCACAGCTGCCAACAATTGTTACCTTCTATCATGTTCCTTCTTCTTAGTGGACAGCAAATCCAGGTGTGTATCAGTCTGGTTGGCCCGTCCAGCATCTGTACTAAACAGTTAACCCCAATGCCACCCAGAAATCTCCTTGACAGCTTGTGTCCCCCCACAATGCCCAACCAGAGGTCAGGAAGGGGAAACCTCCAAGAAAACCACTGTCAGTGACCCAGAGACTTATTCAGGTTGTTGAAGCTTGTCCACTACCCATCCCTGCCCAGGTTGTTGGTAACGCGCTCCCACCATGGTGTCCATCTGTCTCACTGTCCCTTCCTCTGACTCTGACTTCCATCTCTCACCCCCTGTTGCCTTTCCCATAGAGAAGCCCTGGGTGTCTGAGCTGTTCCATCACACTAAGGACCACCCCATCCTCCTCTTCCTCCCTACCTACCTATACTGAAGAGCTTTTATTCATCCACTACTCTCCCTAGTTTTGCAAGCTGTCTCATCATGTCGCAATTTTTGCAACAACTCCCCAATAGCAGTCTCCATCCATGGACTGCTAGTGAGCATCAGGACATGTACCTTTCTAGGTGCTTTGGGAAGAAATGGGGGAACTCAGGGAACCAGCGTGTGCCAATGAAACCTGGAGTCCTTTGGTGTAACAGGAGGATGCTATTTGCTTCCTAGGTTAAGGCAACAACTATTTCTGTTGTACACGGTTTGCTTGGGTTATGTGACCAGAGTCCTAGGGCCCTCAGAAAATGTCAAGTCAATTTTAATGCTCTTGGAATTGCAAATGCTGTGTGAATGTTCTGAAGTGCCTCCTGCCCAAAGAAAGAACAGAGTTAATATTTATCACAGCTACACACAGAGGTTAAAAGCTTTAAAAGAATATAATTTTTCAGGTGAATATATTGCTTCTTTTAGAAGATATAGAAGATGTCAGGTAACAAAATTATCCAGACGGTACATGATACACCCTGGAAAGTACTGGGAGTGTTTCATCAGTGTTATGTTTGTCAGTTCATGAGAATTTTTAAATATGATTTTTAGCATGGTCACTCTCAGGTGGTAGTTACAGAAAATAATTTCAATGGATGTCAGAGTCTGCTAAGTGGCTGTTTGATGTGTGTTTTTCATGACCTGAAGATGCAGCTTGCAAGTGACAAATACCCATCTCATCTCTCTTTCTTTGTTACCTTACTTCCTTACTT
>NW_009601171.1:1999-14794 GCF_000690535.1 Cariama cristata | reverse complement strand
CCCTTCCCCGGGGCTGAGGCGGCGGCTTCCCCGCAGGCAGCACGCCGCTGGGCTGCTACGGGAAGCTGGTGGAGTACTGCCGGAACGGGGACCTCTCCTTCAAGTACGTGAAAACCTTCAACATGGACGAGTACGTGGGTGAGTGCCCGCGCACAAGCAGTATTTGGCTGTCGTTCTCTCTTCTGGTGTGCGTTCTAGATCTGTCCGTATCGTGTGAATGCCTGGCTGCTGGGGCAGGGCCGCCGGCCTGCCGGAGGGGCCGATGTGCCCCCAGCCCTCGGTACTGCAGCCGGACAGCCCCGTCAGCCGTGGTGGGTACAGAAAATCCCACCTGCAGAAGATGCGAGGGAGCAAGGATAAAATTTGCGTTAGCCAAGGGAGTGAACAGGGGCAATCTGAAAACCTATGTAAGAACTATTAAAGGGTATCAGGTGTTGCCTGGTATTAGACACACTAAACGCTGCTGTATTTTACCTGAACTTAGGTATTGACCAGCTCAGGATCCATTTTATCATTGCAAGCCGAGATAATGTGCAATATCAACTACCACCTTTGCTCTGGGATTATAAAGATCATTTTAGCTTCAGGTCTCTTACAAGGACCAATGTGATAGCTGTCCGAGTGCCCTTCTGTAACCATAACCACTGCGCACTCCTGTTAAGATAGCAGAGGACTCTTTCGTTTATGAAGCAGTGATGAAATAGCCCCTTCAGAAGAGTGCAGAGAGATTAATGGGCAAGCCTAAAGCTCCAAAGGTGAAAAACATACAGGCTAAACATTTGCTAATGCTAATTTTACTCTGGTCAAGAATTTTTTTCTGTGAACAATCTTAATCAAGCAGCATTAGAGGACAGGCAGTCCAGTGTGGGTTTATAGCATTTAAGGGAAAAACAAATATGCAGCAAGTTATTAACCAGGCTTCTGCACAGCTTTTTAATTGTTCTTGCTGATACAAACTGGGAGGAAGGCTGAAAAAGTAGTAACAGATGAACCACAGTGCATGCCTGCTTTTCTGGAACATCTGTTGCATGTTAATATGAGCAAGTGTCTTTTAGGAGCTGTTGTGATTGCTTTTAATTTTGCTATTTAGGGAAATAAAAATAATTCCTGAAAGTTGAGGGAGTCACAAATGACAGAAAGAGAAAGCAGTGCTCTGTTACCAAAGCCGCTGCAAGGACATATAGGTGGTTTATGTTATGGGCGATACTCTCAGTTGGTCTTAGTCCTGTGCATGCTTTGTTACCAGGTCTCCCAAGGGATCACCCGGAAAGTTACCATTCCTTCATGTGGAATAACTTCTTTAAGCATATTGACATCTCTGCAGAAAACGTTCACATTTTGGATGGAAATGCACCTGATCTACAGGCGGAGTGCAACGCATTTGAGGATAAAATCAAGGCTGCTGGAGGAATTGAACTCTTTGTTGGAGGTGAAAGCCTAAAGGACTAGTGGTCTCTAAACACTGGCAGGCAGCACTGCCTCTCCTCTACCAGCTATCTCATTTATGGTCAGGAGAGTTCATTTTCAGTGCAGTTCAGTGGATTTGCAGTGAAAGCCACCCCATAGTCCACCACCCTGGGCAGTCTTGTGTGCTGGCAGCCATGTCTTCCAACGTACCACTCCCCCAGTTTCGATTCAGTCAGTGGATTGTTCAGGAAACAATCAGGAGAAAAAGGCAGGGCTAGAATTGTACAAAATACAAAACGTATTACAATTGCCAGCACTAACAGGAAACTGCTAGGAGTAGTCGGAGTCCTCCGAGTCAACACAAGCACAACGCAGGCTTTTCCCATCAGTTTGCCTTAAGATTCTGCCATCTACTTTCCTTTATTGTTGTCCCAGCACAGTTGGGGAAGAGCCTCTGTTGGCTTCAGAGGGGGCTTTTGCTATCATTCCTACCAGAAGCAAATTTAAGCTCGAGCAGAAAAATTGCAAGTGTCTTTCTCAGATCTGTATCTATTCCTGGAAGTATCGAATGTCCTTCTAATAGGAGTGCTGTTGGCTCTGCTTCCTACAATAACCACTACAGCCACTGACCACCTTCTCAAACTGTCTCCATCACAGGTATTGGCCCAGACGGTCACATTGCCTTCAACGAGCCTGGATCAAGTTTGGTATCCAGGACACGAGTGAAGACCTTGGCTATGGACACTATATTGGCTAACGCCAGGTTCTTTGATGGTGACCTCTCCAAAGTCCCCACAATGGCTTTGACAGTCGGAGTAGGCACTGTCATGGATGCCAGAGAGGTGAGGAGAAAAGCAGTGACATCTTACAGTAGCTCTTGAGCAGGGCCTCCTGGAGCAGATAAAGATTTATCCAGGCTCGGAGCAGCGATGCACCCTGCTGGCGCAGGCCAGCTTATGCTTCTCCTGCCGCAAGCAGCTGAATACCTGATCCTCCTGTGCCCTTGCATCCTGCAACACTGCAGAAAGGCTCTTGCTCCCTGTTCCGTTTTTGCTCTACTAACACTTACGCATGTGTAACCCGGCAGTACAGTTGTTGTCCACAGGGAGCTAGAAGGATTTGGGAGGATGTCTCTGGTTAAGAATCTCATCTGGGGAAGGAACTGAAAGAATCACTTGTTGACTTGATGTTACACCAGCAGATCATGAAAACTGTATGGGATAGCTTTTAATTGACTCTATACCTTGATTTATACGTGTTAAGTCTCAGCATATAGGTGCCTAACAGGGGAGCTCAAAGGATCCACATCATTACAATGACCCACCAGGCTATGATTTAATTGACAATATGCAGCGAGAGCAAACAGAATCATGATACAGTGAAGTGCCCCTGCAGAGGATGAGAGAGATATCCCCATAAGGGACTGGGGCAACTCTCTCTTAGTTCATCATGGTGTGGGTGTGCGCTCTCTAAATGCATCTTCTAGACCCTAATTGCCAGCCTCTCTGTCTCGGAGTCCAGGTGATGATTCTCATCACGGGAGCCCACAAAGCCTTTGCTTTGTACAAAGCCATTGAGGAAGGCGTCAACCACATGTGGACAGTGTCTGCTTTCCAGCAACACCCCAACACTGTGTTTGTGTGCGATGAGGATGCCACACTGGAACTCAGAGTTAAGACGGTGAAATACTTTAAAGGTGAGTGTTTGACCAGGCCAAGCAGCTGGTGTACTTAGTTCTGAAGTGGCACAAGCCATGCTTTGCATTAGATGTTTCTGTTTCATCAACTCTCAAATGAGTACATTCCTTAAATGTAACAGCTGAGGTGTACAGCAATAATAAAAGTGCAAAGGTAAATGCTTAACTGCGTGGCTATGGGAGCAAAGTAACAAGGACTCTAGTAGTCTCTAATTTCATTAGCATCCAATGAATGAGAATTTTGCGTTATTACGTCTGCTTAAATCATGTTTTTACTCTCTACATCAGGTTTAATGATGGTACACAACAAGCTTGTGGAACCCTTATACAGCATGAAGGAGATGGGAGCAGAAGGAAGCCAGTCTAAGAAGCCATACAGTGATTAATCTCCCTGTTCAGAGTAGTGCTGAACCAGCTTTTCTGTTGAAAACCAGCTGTGAAAGAAGGGAATTGCTGCAGAAACTCATCTCCTATTTGTTCTTAAATTAGCAAAATGATTATGTGCTTGCTTCTCACTATTAAAAAGGCAGATGCCAAACACCTGCCTTAATTAACCAAATGAGGATGGGATCCAGTATACTGTGTTCCACGAACTTCTGCCACTAGCTTATTCTCTGAAGGTAAAGTCAGTGGAGAATGAGTTGTTTAATCTATAAAGCAACTGTAATCATGTGGACTGAAGGCCACAAAACTTAAATGTGAAGCTACATGAAAGTACAGTATTACAGAAACCAAACAGGTAATCACTTTGGGATGTATTCCTTGCAATTAGGACAAGTATCTCGTGTGTCATTTCCCCTCCACAGAACACTTACATTATAGTAATTTAAAATGGAAACTGAGCTTGTTCTGCCTGGAGAAGGGAGAGCATCACGATGACCTAGTAGCAGTGTGCTTCACAGCCACGAGGAGGTCATCGAGAAGATGAACCCAGACTCTCCTCGGCAGTGTGCGGGGGGAACATGAGAGGAAACAACGGGGCTTGAGTTGAGACAAGATGCTGAGACTGGATATAAGGAAAAAATCTACCCATGAGGACAGTCAAGCAGTGGGGCAGGTTCCCCAGAGAGGCTGTGCAGTCTCCCTCCTCAAGAGGTTTTCAGGACCTGACTATAAAGCCGTGGCTGAACCCCGCTTTGAGCCAGATGTTGGACTTGAGACCATCTCAGCAAGAGAGGCTACAGGCAGCATTCACCAGTGCTAAATTAATAACGCAGTTTATGCATCTGTACGATTTTATTTGTTGTCACACAAGAAGCCTTACATGTTCAGTTTCAAGGTATAATTTTCTGCGCCCTTGTGCTTTATGAAGCGCTACAGGATTTGTTCCGATTAAGCATGACTTCTCCCTGTGCTGCTCAGCACTCTGTGTTGGTACAGAGCCTGAAGCACTTACGTTCTCTCTCCCCACCTTCCAGTGTTTTACATTGCTACAAGGAAACGGCAAATAAGCCTGGAAGGAAACACTCCGTTCGCTCTGGCTTCAGCCTATGTTTAATTACAGAAGCCCCACACTGGTGGACAACAGCCTGTACTGGCAAGACCCCACCAGATCTGAAACTTGATTCCTGGTTTTCCTATGAAATGCTATCACATGAGAGGCAAGACAAACTGGGCAGCATTTATTTTCTTTAGGCAGAAATTTTGTAAGCTGTTGATCTGTAATGCAACTTTCTACACTAAATGTCTTTGATTTTTTCTAAATGGTCTCATTGACTGTATCTGGTGCTCAGTCTCACTGCACTAGTGAAACATGGGACAGTTTATGTGGCTGAACAGGACTTCTAATACCATCTCTGAACAGAACAACAAAACCTTGAAAGCATGAGAAAAGACCTGTTATTTTGCACTAGATTTCTCTATCACCTGGAACCAAAGTTGTATTGAAAGCAGTTTGGTAGAAATAGCTACTGCTGTCTGCCTTGTCCAGTAGTTGCTGGCAGGTTTCCACCAAACACCTGCTATGGTTCGGTCCTGCCAGGCAGCAGCCATTTCACATAAAAAACTGGGGATCTTTAAAGGAGAAAGGAGGAGGTCACAGCTCTCTACCTAGTGACACTCTGATCCCTGTGGGCATGCACAGAAATGGAGGAAGTGAGGTTTGCGAGAGGGAGGAAGAAACACTCCGCCCTGTTACCAGAGTTGCCTGCCTTGCTCTCTTGTCTGTGAAGACAGGTTCTGGTTTTAGCTGTCCTACCTCTGCAGTACCAGCTGATTGTCCTACGAGTGCAGTCACCTGCTTGTCCCCTCCTCAGAGGGTCTGTCCTCTGCCTCACTGCAGGATATAGGAGTTCCAGCCCAGGGGTCCCCAGGTGCCCCAGAATTCGCAGACGCAGTTGTGACTACATCACCGTTCCTCCTCTCTCCACACAGTCCTTGAAAGCAGAGGTAGTTCCTTGCAACATCTTCCAATACTTCACTATAGCACTTGTGCTCTGGCAGACATCCCCAGCCACGGCCCTTCATCCCAACATACCCTTTGGCATCCAGGCCCTGCCCTCAGCCCACCTCTGTCTTGGCAGAAGGCACCTGCCCAGTCTCCTGCAGGTTTAAGAGATCCAACACCATCTCCTCCGTCCAGGCAGGAAAACAGGGTTTAAGCACATGCTTCTCCTTGTCACAAACGTTCCCCATCTGCCCACATATGCAGGTTAGCAGGAAAATGGCCCCTTCCGAAAGCAGGTGGCTTTTGGATTCAGCCTGTAGACTTGAAAATTGTGGCCAGAGTGGAAACTACTGTGGGGATTGCAGCTCAAAGCTGGCTCCATCCAATGCAGTGTTCCCAGAGCATTGCCATGACAGCCACCGTGTATCATAGGCATTTGCATCTCCCAGGGAAAACCAGGGCTCTGCATCCATAACCGTCCAAACTTTTTCTTGGAACACATCCTGTGCCAACTGCGCTGGAGAGCTCTGTGCGAGCCCAGGTCTGGCCTATCTCGTTCTACAGACGCCGCCGCGAGCGAGTGACTCGGCCTCGTGGCACACAAGCACTAAAAGGCTGTCGCCACCCAGACGCAGAACAGAGCTCTGTCCCACACTGACCTGCGCTGCCATGTACGCGCCATAATGAAGACAAACAGGGAAACAACTATGTTTACTGTCTTAAAGTGAATTTAGTGCATGTGAAAGGTGCAGGAAATACAATTTAAACCATACACAATGTAAACTTCCCCTACAAACTGTCCTATAGTCTAAACCAAGATGAGAGATCTGCTCTTGCCATCTCTTTTTAATTGCTGTGAATTCTAATAGTACAGACTTTCATCCTCTGTGAAAGGAACTAAATCAGCACTCATTTTGGCCAGATAGCCAAGTATGAATTTACTTACTAACAGTCAAAACTGAGTGAGAGGTGTTTACCTTGAGTTTCTAAAGAGTCCTCCAGCTCCTGAGCAATCCATCTGGACCCAGCGAGTTGTTTTGAACACGGCACATGCAGTTTTAATTTCAAAATAAATTTTTAGACCATTCTGCAAGTGGAAAAACTTCTAAAAAATCAGTGGTTCCCTCCAGTAATTACTTTCATGCTCACAAAACTACTTAATGAGCTTTCAGGGGAAACAATTTGGGTTTTGAAATAATTTGAAGGGCAAGACCAGTGGAAATCAGGGATCTAGTCCAGAAGCAAAAACTATCAACTAATCAAATTTCTTATATGAAGAGTTAGTAAAAAATAAATTACTTCATCAACTGAGGAGACAAGGTCATTTTCAATATCTTAAAGAATTCAAGCTAATCTCAACTACATATCCATAAAAATGTGTTTCAATATCTGACTGATACTTTTCACCCTCTCACTGGCCACATACTCAGTTCATTGCCTTAGCACTCATCACTGTCAAAATAAGGAGAGCCCGTGTGAGTGAATACAACAGCAACACTGATGTGCATCATCAAACCGATTCAAATTTCTGGAAATGGCTGTTGGTAATTTTCTGCCGAAGTATTCAGTAATGCAAAGACCTAGGCATTACAGCCAGTAAGAAGGGGGTTAGGGATAATCAACTTTACCGTCATTAGAAAGTACCAGTGACAGAGCAACGACCTGCTTTTCAGCGAAACAGGTCAGGAAATGGTGTAGAAGCAACAGGCTCAGTTGCTGAATACAGAAGTTTACTGTATTGTCTCAGAAAACTTTCCTTGTCCAAGCAGCATCACTACACAGCTCCAGAAAGAGCATTACAGCTTATAATAAAACTGCCCTAAACCCCACCACGGATATAAGCCAAGATCCTCAAAACGTCAGTCACCCTAAACAAAACCCCTAAATATTTCTATGATTTTGGGGCTTCAGTTTTGTTTGTTTGCTTTTGAAAAAAGGGCACCTCTTAGTATGTTTTTTTCCAGTAATTTTCCAACTTCTGACTGGTTATATTTGTCTTTAACAATCAATATGATTATTAGGGCCTTCCATGATGATCCTGACCACAGGATGGGTAAAATGCCCTCCTTTGGTTTTGGCAACAGCCTCTGAAGTGCGAGCATCCTGCAGTGCAAGGTAGTTGTCCTTCTTCTATCACGTAATGGAAGTGAAAAGCAAACAAACTTGACACAAAAATGGAAAGCATCTGTCTATGGTTTGTTCAGCTTTTGTTGCTAGAGAAAGCTACTAGTCTTCATCTTCAGCTTCCCAGAACTCACCATCAATATGCATGGCTTGAAACAATCTGCAAGACAGCCAGTAATTTACATCAGGATGTAAAAAAAGTATCATAAGTTAAAAAGAAAAAAAAAAAAAAAAATCAATCTAAATGTGACAAAAAATACAAAACCAGAAAGTTTCACTAATTTTTTCAGTAACAAACCACTCAGGCTGCAGTCCTCAAAGTCAATTAAAATAAGCTACTCTCTGCTTCTACAGCCTGTTGCACCAGAAAGTTTTACAGTACCTTACAAACATGCTGTCTCAAGATATCCCTGAAAATATTAATAATCCAAGACGTATTAAGTTACCTAGCATGCTGCCATATAATCAGCAGCCCAGCCTGCCTGCTCCAAACAGCTTACAATCTTATCGGACAATACAGAGCTGGGCAAACAACTATAACATATAAGCAGTGGAGGCGGGGGGTGGAACAAAAGGGAAGAAAATGGGGTTTTTTTATAAGACAGATGAGCTTAGTCAAGACAGGTAGACGTTAAGCTAAACTAAAAGAAAAAAAGAACACCAGAAGAAAAATAGAAAGGAAAACAGGGTAGGAAGTGAAAAAATTCCTGTTGGGAGAAGAGGGAATGCTGAAAAAGAAGGGCAAGAACGAGGGGCGGGGGGGAAAAAATCCTGTCAGCTCTATTACAGCAGAACAGAGGGTGGAGGATTGAGTAAACTATTGGTATTCTGACTTGCGTATCCAGGCATTACATATCCCAGTGACGGGCACATAACCCAATGGAATACACACAAGCTTAGAGGCTGCCATTATTACGCCTCTCTGACCTGCCTGCCCTTTCCTTTGTCCAGATAGCAGCGACATCCTTTGTCTCTTGACACAACCCTAATAGTCATGATGTGAGGCAAGTCTGCAGCTTTTTAGAAGCAACTTTCTTACCCAAAACCTTGTGTTGCACCTGAGCAGCTGCAAGGAAACATTTCACTACAGGCTGTCCCTCAGTCAGAGGCAGCAAACAAAGCATCAGGAATAGGCCCAGAAGACTCCTCCAGAATTTTAAAACAGAAGTTCTTAAAAAGCAAAACCATAGCCTGATTCACTCCTGATTTCTTTTATTGTTAGCACTGGGTTCTTCTAAGTGTAAATATTTGAGAGAAGAAACTGTGTCTTAAACTGTATAGCTACAAATTTCAAGGTAGGAATAACCTGGGAGAGACTGTAAGAAAAAGCAGAAAAATAAGGCGTACAGCACTAGAAGAAATCTGTGTAAATGCATACCTATTAAAGCACGGGGAAGATGGATCATTGAAGTGCCTGTATGGGTTCACCCTTGACAGAGAACCCATACAAAGCCAGCAGAAATACTGCATGCAGCCAGTACACGTCATTTTGTTACAACCATCTAGTTTCTGAGGGGAAAAACACAAGAAATAGCAATAACAAAATCTTACCATGTCAGACTTCAGGCCTGTCTCTCTATGACAACAGTCCTCAAAAAATGCAGCAACTAATGAATACATTTTACCCCAACTCTATCATAACACTGATATTTTTTCACTGTTCAAAACAACTAGGAGCTAGAATCACAGAATTGTAAATTGGCTATAATACTAATAATACAGGAAATTAATATTTTTCTGAAGCTAGTTTTATTTCCTGGCTGTAGTCTGAAACAGCAGTAGCCTGAAACACATGGAAAACAAACAGATTCATATGGATCCATAGTCAACCTGGGTCTTTCTAGTACTGGAGTCTGAACAATACCAGTTGCTGTATTTACTCAAGTCCCTGAGCTCCAGAAACATCACCTCCTTTTCTACGTAACAGACAGAAATGGAAAGTTCTCTTACCATTTCCTAGAAATTTACGTCCCTGGTGAACTTGGAGGCTACAAATAAATCTCTGTTCCATCTTAAATACAGAACTGACTTATTTTACATTAGTTTTTGTTAAGAGTTACTATGATTCTTCAGCCTTTCCCCTCCATGCTTACCTCTATATGAGTACCACAGCAAGGACAAGACTTTGAGTTCTTTTCTAGCCATTCTTTACTCTCCATCTCCTCAAGGGCTTTCTGAATCACTCGTTTGCCATAGCGCTGTTCCAAAAATCTTTTAGTTGCCTCATCTGCTTCTAAGTATTCGTTTCGCAAATCCATTAATTTCTCTGGGGAATAAAACAAAACAGCAACCAAAACAGCTTTTGTAATATATTACATAAAGAAGTCCAGCTAACAACAGCACAAAGTATTCTCGAAGGAAACTAACATCATTAATTGAAAAGCAAGTAAAACATTAGAATACGTAAGAAAAAGATGAGAATACTAAAACCCCTCTACCCCAAAATTCAATGGTTTTACACAGTTTCATTATAAGAGACCAGTTGGTGGAATTAGAACAAGTCTACAATGTAAAATAAACTGAAAAATTGAAATATTTCTTCTGAACACACATTTAATGAAACTTTCTCACAGGATTTTGACGCTAAACAGACAGAGAAGCATCCACCTGATTCCAGTATCAACTCTGACAACAGAAAGTAGTGGATTCCTAAGAAAGGGTAAAAAAAAAGGCACACATAAAATTATTCTTCCCCTGCTATGGCCTCTCGGCATTTGGCAATCAGCAGTTTAGGGACCTCTTGGGCTCTGGAGTGTCATCACAGAAATAATTTTTACTTGCCAGCAACAGATCTACTCCAAATGAACCTGTCTAATCTTTCAGAAAGCTCACGAGGTGATGAGTTTCCTTGCTTAATTTCTGACTTTCAGTCTTTTTCCCACAAGACTTTGTTGCTTCTTGACCCATTTCTGAAATATGATGACTCACCTGCAGTGACTTTACACGGAGAGACGCCATGGTAAGTCATTTTACAGAGAGTACAAAAAGCATAGTTGCAACAGGAACACATGCCCATGGTGCAACCTGGTTCTTGCATGACCGGTGTCTGACAGCCTGGGCGAGGGCAATACACTACATCTGCCATCAGGTCCAAGCTAGACTGCAGGAGCAGGCGGTCATAACGTGCAAACAGCTGCTCTCCAACCAACTCTTTAACCTAAGCAAAGATCAAAGAAGGATTACATGCATCTGAAATTCTGAGCCTGCTAGCTTCAGCAAAAAGCAGTAAGTCAATGAAAAAGTACCTACAGCTGGGATGAATCCACTTTATATTCTCCAACAGGCCATGAAAATACTCCTATAAATGCTATTTTAGTAATAATTCATCAAATGAAAAGCATGCGGTGTCAAATGCAATGGGACATTAATTCAGGCCTCTGACCAATGCCAGTACTTAAGAAAGTGAGCAAAATATGTGCCAAGTGATCCACTTTTCACTCCTGTGCCTCCATGTGGCTCAGAGTATGAAAAAAATTTTCCCAGGTATATTCAGAATGCTCACCATGAAAAGCCACACCTTGTCTTCTGTAATTATGGGTAAGTTAGCAGAACTCTACCATCACTGCTTGCACACTTCTATTACCTGGCCAGGAGTAGCAACAGAAGAACACTTCGGTTCTGGACAGTTGAGACAGCGGACCTGGCCATCCCTGATCTGTATTTCAAAGTAGTCCTTCAGGCATGCTTTGCAGTATACATGGCTGCACTCGGTGAAGTACATGCATTCACTGCCCAGCTTCTCACAGAAGCAGATATTGCACAAGTACATCTTACTGTTAAAGCACTTCCTCCTCTGAGCCTGATCAAAGTCCAAGATTTCCCTAATCAGACTCGACAACGATTCCACATCCTGTACAGCTCTCGCATCGATGATTTCCTCTTCAGCCATGGCAGAGCCTGCTGCACCACCACAATCCTTCTCAGCGTCGAGAGGGACCGAAGGTGTCCTACTCTGCCCATTCCCTTGATGGCACATTTTTAACTCATATGGGGAGGAAATATTGAGGTAACTCAGTGTTTCCTCCTTCAGAAACTGCATCCAGGCAAATAAGACCACACAGCCTCGATTCTCTTCCCATACGTTGTCTAAGTGTTTGCAAAGAGCACTGAGCTAGAAAAGAAAAAAACAATTCCAGATTTCAGTAAGTTCTGACAACTCGTCGCTGTTTTCCTCTTCTCTCATGGACCTCCTTAGTGCATACTCAGATTTCAGATACTGGAGTTTTTTATATATACATAAAATACATATAAAAATAATGCTCATAGATGCAATCTTTCATGCTTTCATTCCTCAGAAGGGTGACCAAATAAAAACAAGTAGGAAACAAAAGAAGAGCCAACTGAAAGAGCAATGTAATTGTTTATGTTTTAATTTTACTTTCATCTACTGCATTAACATCCCCCAGAGCACTGTTAATTATGAACTGACTCATGATTACAAGAGCTGTGTTAAAACATTAAAACTATTTTGCAAACCTGGGCTTGGGAGAGCCATTTTCCACTGAGGGTAAAGACTGGTGGGGAGGTTGACGGGTAGTCTGGTGGGAGTTCAAAATTCAGCACAAGAGGAGGCAGAAAGCAAACATTGTATTCAAATCCATTGTTCTGGAGGCTTTCTGTGGAATTGCCTGAATCAGAGACAATCGAGACAGTTTGAGAAGTAACAAGAAAATGAAAAGTAATGACCTGTAACTGTTTATGACAGCACCCAGTATGTCTTTTCATTTGATGAATTTCTGCATTTAAAATCATTTATTCAACCCTAAATAACAAAATTTCTCAGTGCAGTAAAATTTCAGGGGGCTGTACCTATATGATTAGATCAATAAACACCAGTACTCTGAAATATCTGATCCTGCACAAACCAAGAACCTGGAAAGACATATCCTCAACGGAAAAAAAAAGCACAAATTAACTTAATTATTCCAAAGAAATACTATCACTCATCTCTAATTTTAAAGTTCACTGAAGAGGTTATATGTACGAGGATGAAATCACCTACTCGGATATAAACCCCAACACGACCAAAAGCACAGCATAGGGTCAGTCATGGCTTGGTCTGGTGTGCTGGTGGCGGCTGGGACAGAGTTTTATATTTTCTCCATGGTAGCTGGTCTGGGGCTATGGTTTGGGTTTATGCGTTGGGTCATGGTGTGGTTTGGGTTTATGCGTTGCTAACTCA
>NW_009601171.1:0-1556 GCF_000690535.1 Cariama cristata | reverse complement strand
GATTCTCTCCCCCATCCCGATGCTGGGGGAGCGAGCGAGCGGCTGCATGGGGCTTAGTTGCCGGCTGGCGTTAAACCACGACATCTGGTCAGTGCTCCTGTAGCTCACTAGAGCAGCAATCATCTAAGCAGGTACCAGAAAATTAGCTTGGTCAAACCTAATTTCAGGATAACACAAAACATCTCAACTCACCACTCACAAAAATTTTGAAGTTTTGAGGCAACTCCAGACAAATTCTTGTTTCTCCTCCTTGGGCAGACTCGGCTCTCTTAAACTCATCTTCATCATAAATGCTAGCCAAAGCCAGCAGCTCATCCTCCTGAGCTTCTTTGTCTTCTGAAGACATTTAAATTTTCTGTGGAGTTAACACCACTCTACAAGATCAACTGAGTTAACACATCCTATTCAAATTACTAATTTGGGATATTTATTTTATACTACTGTAAGATTTAGAAACCCAAGTAACAGATATAAAACAATGTAAAATATAATTAAGCTTTTTTAGAGGTTGAAAAAACATCCGATAGCTTTATAAAATAAAAAACCACCTTAACAGAACATTGAAAAGTCAAAAAGCAAACTATCCGTAAGTGTTAGCGGCTAAAGACAGCTGTAAAGGAAAAAAAAAAAAAGTGAAATACACCGGTGGCAAAAGTGACACAGGGACACTTCACTGATGTTTGAAAGGGAAAACAGACTCCCAAAAAAGAAGAAATTAGTAACAGTATCTCTCGCCCAGTGTTCTGAAACAAACAAGCAAACAGTGCCGCTTATGATTAAAGTTACTGAACATATCAGTAAGTAGCTTCAACCCTACGCAGGCGCCTTGTGGATGCACTCCTATAGCATTTCAGTTCTAGATTTGGGGAAATAAAGCCACGTTTAATGGATTACCTTTTTATTCAGAGCTGCGCAGTGGCAAAGTTGTAGGTACTGGTTACTGACCAAGGACAGCCACCTCAGTAGGGCCAGGGCAGAGCCTCTGATCATTCCTCTGGAAGAACTGCAGGTCATAAACTTTTTCTCATCTGAGGCATGAAAAACACCCAACTTTTGTCATCGAGGTGCATATGGTTATAGGACCAGTACTTCCGAGCTGCCTGTAGCCAAACAAACAAACTCTCAGAGGGATTAAAGTCCTCTCAGCATTTTCATTATGAATGCTAACAAACATTTCATTTGAGCAGACACACTCAGTAATTCAGAATAAATTTTCTGCAGCTCTAACAGCAGTAGCTCACTTATGCGTACAAGCTGCGATCGCTGCAGTTGCGAGCGTTACCCAGACGAACCCAGGAGCCTGGTGAGGGCCCGGCTGAAGTCAAGAGAAATCCCACCCTGCTGCTTCCCCCCCCAGCATTCAGGGAGATTCTTGGCCGCTCAACAGCAAAGAGGTAGCCCTTCCAAACGAGCAGCACGGGGAATTAAAAACAAACCCAAAAAACTCTACGGGGAGCAGTGGAAAGAATTAAAGAAAACCCCAAATTTTCAGGTCGAGCTGCCCCACACAAGCGGCTGCACAATTCCAGTTTTAACCATTCCCACCGTTCCGCCTA
>NW_009601170.1:28446-28663 GCF_000690535.1 Cariama cristata | reverse complement strand
CGGGCCCCTCAGGGAGTGCCCGTGAGGGTGGGTGAACCCAGAGCCCCCCCCCCGGGTGCGTGCTCTTACCTCGCCCAAAATTACCAGGCAGGCTGGACGTAAGAGTTCGTGCCGGGGCGGGGGGGTGGCGGTGAGGCCGGGCCACCCGGGCCTGGCAATTCTCCTGCCTTGGTTTTCTTTCGGTGTGGGTGGGGGAGCTGGGACAGCCGGGGTGGGG
>NW_009601170.1:3290-28430 GCF_000690535.1 Cariama cristata | reverse complement strand
CGGACGGCAGCTAGCGTAGGGAACAACGGTGTCTGGTTTTGGGAGCTGGGTGGGCTACGCTCCCTTTCAGGAGGGCTGCAGGTGAGGCTTTGCCCATCTACTAAGCCCCCCCCGGGGGGGCTTGTTGTGCCCGTGAGGGATTTACTTTTGTTAAAAAGTGTTTGGGAGACTTCAGAGCAGTGTCTGGCTGTCTCTGCAATTTGAAATGCAAAACGGTGGTTTCTGGGAGGTGTTAATTGCATCTGTTGATGCTCAGCCCTTAAGAAAAAAGGAAGTGAATTTGTGTATTTGATCACTGCTAGTGAAGATGGAATTGTTCTAGTCTTCTCCTTGGTCCCAGGAAGGTTTTTGCAGGGACACCTAGCAAATTTGCTGTTTGTGGTGGAATAGCTTTAGTTAATGAAGGTGTATAACTTGAGGGAAGACTTTTAAAAGTTGGAGGCTTAAATTGCATGTGGCCGTCAGAGTAAGCCCCATATGCTCGCCAGCATTGTTACTGAAAAGAGGATTTTATTTCAAAGTTACAGTTGAAAGCTTTGCTGACTTCCCTAGTAGAATTTTGGTCTGGCAACCTGTATTTATGTGTGCTCTGTATTTTCAGGAAAGAAAAGAAAACCGCCAGCCTCCTGACATTTATAGCTGCTGAAAGCATCTGTGCTAAACGCTCTTGAAATAGGTGTTTGGGCCACTTGTCGTAGAGGGCGGAAGCTGTAAACTGCATCTTAACATCCTCTGAAATCAGTGAGATTCAGATGCCTGCATCGGTTGTGGATCTTAGTTAATGATTGGGTTGGAGCAGAACGTAGTCCTCGCTTGGTTTGTCAGCTCGGTGACTCAAGGGTTTCTCTGGCTGAGTACCTGGAGGAAGAATAGAAGGTGAAGTTAAACTGTGTTAAAAATCTGGCTTACATCTGGCGTTTAAGCAACGGCGGTGCTCCCATGTACCTGTCCGTATTTGCCGTGCTGTCAGAGCAGCTGTGAGATACAGGTTGTGGTTGTCTCTCTGTTTCCTCTCCCTCCAAAAAGCTTTAATTCCAGTTGGAATTAGAATGAAGCAGAGAACTTCCAACATCTTGCTTTACTAGATGGCACAAGGAAAGTTGGAGCTTTGTACCCCAGAAATGCACAAGAAAATAGCAAGTAATATTTTATGCTGCATGCACGTGCTTGTCTTTGTGTTCACAGAGGAATTTCGAATTCTGCGTTCTAGAAGGAGATTGGTGAGAAAGCAGAGAGAGGAACCATCCCGTACTTTCTGTGCTGAAGTTACTTAGATTATTGTCTGCTGGGAGAAGGAGGTTTATGGGCTGGTTAATTACCAGGTAATTCAAGCTAGTTGAGATAACAAGGAGCAAGGTAAGCAAGAAACAAAATCAAAAAAATGGTCATTTGTTAGGTTGGACTCTATGAATTTGTGTGTTCTTGGACATCTGTTGCAATGTATATAGGTAGAGTCATGGTAGGATCGCAAAGCCTGAGAAGCAGCTTAAGAGAGGTGTGTTTTGGTGTCGGACAAAGCTGATTTAAGGGCTTCCAGTCACCTTAAATTCATGGCTGCTTTTTCCCGCCCTTCTGCTTCACTTCTCTACCCCTTCAATGTCTCAGTAGGTGAACTACGCTCCAGACATTTGAGAAGAGACTTTTATTTTAGGCTCCCACCCCTGAACTGAGGATTTGTAGTGTGCTGTCTCACAAACGTTGTTATCCCCACAACACAGGGGCCAGGAAGGAGAGGGAATAAAACCACTCATATATGGGGAGGACCTTTTAAATTTGTTCTGCTGCCAGACAAATGTTGAAGTGAAGTTGTGTCCTCAGTTCATTGCTAGCCTTTACAAATCGATATTTCATGTCCTGCATGTTGGAGCCTGCACAGGTAGAGCCAAGAGGGTGCTTGTTTAGTTGTGGAGGAGTAGCCAAAAAAAAAAAAAGAAAAGCCACGGGTTTTGTGTGCATTGAGGCTAAGGCTGCTTGCTGAAGTAAGGTTGTTCTAAGAAAAAATCACAGCATGTAGGAGGTTTGCATTATGCTTAGGCACTGTGGGTACTTCAGTTTCAGGTAAGCAGGGCGTTCACTTGGTTTGTTTCTGGCGCGCTTCATTAAATCATCTGGTTTTTTATCATAACGTGCTAACTAGTACTTACTTCTGCGGGCAGAGAATGGCAGGAAGGGAAGTGGGCGAGCTTCTGAAATTTTCCGCTGTGTAGACATTGCAAAGTTAATTATCAGGCATTGTTTTGTGCCCTTTAGTCTACTAATAAACCTGTTGCAACTTTCTGCGCGTTGTTTGGGGTAACATAATGCAGAAAGACGGCTTCTCCCCCAATATGTGTGACCCGGCTCAAGTGCTGGGGCGCAGCGCGTGCGATCCTGCGGCTAGTGTCGTTGTGAAATCAAAACCCTGTGCTGGAGGTGTGTTTGCTGCGCTGGGTGGGTTCAATGTCTTTAGCACAAACCGGGGTATTTTGGCCTGTGTGTGCCTTTTTCATTCAGAAACTTCAAAAAGCGATCGGAGCACCTGAGTTGCGGGTTGGGCTGTTGTGGCTGGGAGCAGAAAATTGTTTAGGCTGGTGTATTTGGCAGCTTTGCGGCAGTTCCTCGTTAATATGCCTCTGATTAAGCCGAAGCTTTGCCTGCCAGCCTTCTCTGCGAGTGTGTGTTTGTACATGTTTATCTAGTTTTACCTATCTTTCTGGTTTCCCCATCACCTCCTGTGTGTTTGTCGTTACTTTTCTCTTGCCTGTGTTGGTGAGATGGATTGCAGCCTGCTCGCAGCTTTTGTTGATGTGTATTTTGTTTGTCAGGGACGTGTGTTTTGGGGTGTTTATCCATATGATTCCTCTCTGTAAGAAGTCCTACTGATTCGTCTCTCATTAGGAATCCATATCTTTCTCTTTGTAATCAGTTTATTTATCTTTTGCTTATCTTCTAGAGAACCTTTCCTGCTACATTTTACATTGAAATCTGCCCTCTGCTGCTGCTTGTACTAACTTTCACTCGTTCTGATACATTTCCTATAATTTAAAGACAAGACTTAGACATTTATTTACTCCAAATTCTAGTATTAAAATTCTGTGGAGGGGAAAATTGCCACACACTGATGAGTCTGTAACTAGAGCCCTCAGTTCCCTCTAGTTATGAAACCAGAAGCATGTAATTTAAGGTGCTGAGCAAACTACCTTTCCAGTCTTTCCGGTTGGTGTTCATAATGATAAACGCCACACACAATGCCTAGTAAAATCAACTCACTAATCCTCAAAATCTTAAATATGCCTCTGGGCATGCATACTTGGGAATTTTGGGATCATCTTAAATCAGATGCAGACCTTGCGTGTCGTATCCTTGTTTTAAGCAGAAGCACCCCATTGAGTGCTTCCGATAACCTGAGGGACAGCAACTTAATCAACTACTCACAGGACCCAGAAAGTCATTCCTGAGTTAATGCTGGCTGTCTCGGTGGTTCGCCATTTAATTTTGAGCTAGGCACAGTGGCTTTTGTAATTTACTGCTTGTTTGTATGTTTGACCTTCTCCCCTCGCTGCCTTAAATTAATATTTTCTTTTTAAGTAGGCCATGAATCTCTAAGCAACTCTGATGTTTTCATTCTGCCAGAGGCAGTTTAAAAGAGAAGAAAGCAATTAAATGTTTTCAGGATGTATCCAGTCCTTTCCTGAGTGGCTTTTAATGTTCTCATGTATGTATCTTCTCTTTTTAAATGTAATAGAAAGAGAGGTTGGGTTTTTTTTTCCGCTCCAAAGAGACTTTATTGGCTATTTCCAAGCTGCTCAGATATTTCTGGCAAAATGTAGAGCTTGTGCTTTGTGAATATGATGTGGACCAGATATTAAAGCAGCTACAAAGAAGATGAAACACAAAATGTACTTTTCAGACACTTGAAACTTTAAAAAATACCTGATAAGTGAAGGTAGTGGAAGCTCGTTTCTGCTGAAGACAGTGTCTGTTGTGTACAAAAGCAGCGATTCTCTGAAGACGCTGATAACTAATCTACCTTGCATATACTAGATACATTTATGCAGATTGTCTTGTTCCCTATCCAGGGCTGGAATAGCACGGCTTAAAAGTGTTGCAGTTCTGGAGTAAAGCATTTTTAAATGTTGGGATTTGCATATAAAATACTATATATTGTTCGATTAAGGTTTGGCTCGTGGCCGCTTTAGTCTATCGTCTTAAGGAATGGAGAAGAGGGAGGGAAAGCACACTAAAAGAAAATGCAAAAAAGACTGCACGTGGCTTATGCTGAATCGTAATTTAGTTAAGTTGTGAGGAGAGAATCAATCCCTTGTAAGTGCTGCTGATGTGATGGAAAATGTGATGTTTGTTTCATCTTAAATGTGAACAGCAGAGGCTCAGAGCATCTGAAATCTGTACGTCTTGTTTCCTGCTTCTGAAAATGGCTGAGCAGACCGACTCGATGCCGAACAACAAGCGCAAACGCCAGGTTTTTCTTCTCGCACATGTGCGGCCTAATCTGCTTTCCTCCGAACCGAAACACCCCGGAATAGTAAAGCACTCGATCGCACGTGTCCAGAGGGGAATTTTGCCAAGTGAAAGCCAGCGTTCACTAGAATACTCCAAAGACTCCTCTCCTTCGAGAGCTGCTTTCCTAAAATATTTCAGTGTTGATCCCCAGCTATTTTGGCAGAAGAGCTGTTCAAGAAAACCCATTTTTAACCTCTTCCAAAAACAGCTGAGGCTGAGCTAGGTTGGCTTTAGCTCCTGGAAGAAAAAAATTTACCCTTTCTGGGAATCAGCCAGGCAAGGCAAAGTTTTCAAAACTTAGCAATGGCAAAGTGAACTTAGGTTGGCAAAGCTCAGGCTGCTTTTAGAGTAAGTATTCCTAATGCTCCAGCTAGAGTAACGGAGCGTATAAAAGAAGATTGTTTAGATGGAAAATGACTGAAGGCTTTGTAAGCACTCTGAAACAAAGTCTTCTAATTGGTCGCCCTAGACTTCATATTTTCCAGGTCTCTGCAAGTAGTTTTTAATATTGTTTTCCATTTTTATTGTCATTTTGTTTGCCATCATCTTTGTCTGCCGTCATCAACATGCATTTTGAGCTTCAGAAGGCTGGAATAAGAACGCCCATTGTGGCATAGCTTCCGTGTGATTGTGTTTGCTTGGTTTTTTTTGGCCTCCGATGCACATGTGTTGTTTTTTCCTAGAATCTGTAACGCCCATGAGTGCCGTACAGAGTGTCCTACAGCCTGATACGTTTGGCCTGGGGCTGCTCTGACCTCAGGGAAGGCAGCTGTGCTGTTATTCCCCATCAACAATGCAACTTGTTTTGCTGGGACAGAAGAATCGGTCAGTGATGAGCAGGGGTCTGAGAAAACCTTTTGTTGGTCACAGTTTTGGGTTTATGTTTGGAGAAAGGGAAAGTTTTGTTTCGCTTGAGCTGAAGTATGCCAAACTTTCAAAAGGGCTTATCAAAATATTTAGATATTAGTGTTTTTCTGTACCAGGTTACAGACTGAGGGCGAGCCTGCTTTTGAACTTGCCTTTTAGAATCTATTTGAACTTGTTCCAAATATGCTGTAAGTTTTTTGTAGTTTAAATATGAATTAATCTTGTCAAAATACCTGTTAACTTCTGTTTAAAAAAAAAAAACAAACCCAAAACCCTGCCCCTGTCCCTGTTGTTTCAGACGTACTCGTGTTTGTTTGATGGGCCGGTTTCCTTTTCCTGGAGCTTTGTGTACTTGGGATAATTAGGTTTTGATTTAGAGGTAACTTTCCCGTTGCTCTATGTCGGAAATCCCTTGATTGTGTCTTATTGAGCAGCTCTCGTTTTAGGGTAATTCCAACCATGATGTGTGGGGTGAATCCACCAAGACAAATGTTTCTCGGAAAGGGGTGTAAGACTTTTGATGTAATTCTAAGGATGGTGGAGCTGGAGCTGACAACTGCCATTGCTACTCCAGGGCTACGTCTGCAGGTTCAGGTTTTGCTTCTGTGTACGAGTGCAGAGTGCGTTTGTGAAGAAGGAGGGGATTTGGGGGAAATCACCTGAGGTGAAAAAGAAAAACTGAAGATCCTGCGGTTAATCATTCCAAGCTTTAAATGGGACATAGCTTTTATTTCCTATTCCAGCAAAAACTGTTTCAAAACCTGTTTTCTGAAGTTGTACAGCTGAATGAGCTGTTCTTCTGTTACCTACGCATAGCTAACGGGTTTGTGTTAAACCTGCAAACCTTTTGCTCTCAAGGTCTACGAAGTGAGAGATTTCACGTTAATTAAAAATGCTAGTATGATTTTAGTTTCTCTGTGATAATGAAAGCTTTTTCTGTAAGTCAGCACAACTAATTTGTTCTTCTCACCACTTAGCTCATGTATATTGGTGAATAGGAGGTGGTTTTCCTTTTCCTGAACCCGGTTTCAGTTGAATTCAACATGAATCAAACGCTCCATTCCAGCATTCATGGACACTCTTCCTCTGCGGTTTGTTAGAAATAGTGTGGCTTTTTTTTCCTGTTGAATGCCATATGTGGATTGGCAGTTAGCTTAAAGAAGGCTTTTTAGCAAAGGTACCTGTTTTCATGTATTTAAGCGTTTGGTTAGTGATAACTATATTTAGCGACACACTCTGCTTAAATTGATTACCTGCAATAATTATTTGTTTTCCTTGTGTATTCGGACTCTGAGTTTGATTTGCCATGCCCTGCTGTTACCTCGCTTCATCCCACTTGGGATGCACCTTCTATTCACATGTGTTTGTCAACATCTGGATGGTGATTTTGCTTTCTTTTATGGCTGTTCCCTAGTTCCAAGCGGCGCTGGTGGAGTTCGGGTGCCCGCCCGAGTATGATCTCACAAGCTCAGGATGAGCAAATTAAGCAATTTCTCCTACCTGTCCTTGAATGCATGCCACCAATGTTTCTTATGCCAGTGCTGATGTTTTTCAGACGGTGTTGTGAGCTGATTTAATTTGTTGGAATGCTTTTCTGCTGGTTTAGGAGAAAAAAAAAATAAAATCGACTGCTCTGCAAGCTGGATAGCCTCACCGACGGTTCTGAGTGGTGTAGAGGTGTAAGGGAGAGGAGGCAGACACGCGGCTGGAGCTGGAGCAGACTCCTTTCCCCTCTATTTCATGCGGTAACGAACATGATGTTGGCTGAGCTGCCTGTGAAAGGATACCACGTCTTTAATAACCGTGTGACCAGACTCGGTCCTTTAGCATGTGGTGAAGCTGTCATGAGGCTTTTTTTTTTTTTGCTTAGTCATGTACGAGGCAGATATTCTAGATGTTAAGAATTAACCGAACACAACAGTTGGCCAAACAGCTTCCTTTCAAGTGCTGTGTCAGGCTTTAGGGTCAGGGGAAGGTGCAGGGTCAGGCCTGGCAGTGGGGGGAAGATCAAGTGACAGCGCACGGAGGGCTTTCAGAGCATCAGCAGCACTTTTGGCATGGAAACACTGGGAACTTGACTCAGCAGTTCAGATAAATTGTGCTAAGTCATCTGAAAGTGCCTGGGGATCGGGGGGAAGCAGCTTGTTTTGCTGACTGAAAAACCCAAGTTCCCCATTTTTTTTAAAAAATGTGGGTTGAATTTGCTAGAGCACAAGCTTAAAGGTAATACGAAGTCAAGGAAGTGGTGATTTAGCAAGCCGAGTGATAGACTTTTCCACCAAATCCCACGGCAGGCTTTTTGAAAAGCATTGGCAACGCAGTTACAGTCTTCTGCATCTGCAGAGCTCCGAAATACCTTCCGCCAGCTTTGTGATCTCTAACACGCGCGCGCAGTGATAGCCTGTGTGGAATCAGTCATGGAAAAGCGGTATCTGTAGCTGCCTTGACAAGAGTCCTGAGTTAAAATCCTGACTGCCTGGAGCCAGAAAACATATTTAGATACTGCTTAGGTACAGCGGGTCCGACCAGACGAAGTAATGGACTGATTCTGCCATTCCTGTTTGCTGTGATAAAAAGTCTGTGAGCTCCATCTCTCCTGGCTATCAGCACTTTACCCTTGGGTTTTTAGTTCACGCTGAGTGCTTTTGCTTTTTTGCTTTCACTTTTATGTGTGTTTTTGGTGTGGGTTTTTTTTAAGGTTGTCCTTTTTCCACCCATCTCTTTTGTGGGCCACTGTTGAGGGTATTTTAACTTGCTTTGCTCCATCCCAAGACATTGAAGAGGCAAAGGTTTGTAGGGCAACTCTCAACTGTGCTCATCTATCGGTTTTGACGCAGTTGTTTTCCTCTGTGCAGTAACGCGTTCTTTTAAGCCTTGGGAAGCTTTGTGTATAACGACCGTATCCAGGAACAAATGAGCTCTGGCAAGAATTGTGGCTGTCCTTAGTATTAAAATGTTTATCTTGTAGTGGGCAAGGCTGGTTTTCCCTTCCTTTGATGTTGAGAAGTAGCCGCAGAGGGAGGTCTATGTTATTGCAGGATACCATATAAAGCAGCTTGGTATTTTAGCAGTGGTGTAATTTTTTTTTTTAATTATTTTTTTTTCCCCCCCCTGCCGCCCTTAAAATAAAATCTGGAAAGGAGGTGGCAACGAAGGAGAAATACAAGCCAGTTAGTTGCACCGCTGGAGGTTCAAATTTCAGAAGTGCCGCAGAGGTCTTTGCCAAAATGAGTCAAATGTTTTAAGTCTGTAAAGAGGCTCTGACTATAGGTTGAGTTAGCGGCTTAAGGGGATTTAGTCGTACTCTTCAGCGCTGCGACTTAAACAGAGGAACGGCTTGCTATAATTGGAGTTGGTGATGTATCTTGTAGTTGGGATCGTGTAATGGGGAATGACAGGCAGCCTTGTTCTGGCAGGTTATAAAAACATTGGCAAGCTTCAAGCGTGTGAACGGACAGTTCTTACATTGAGCGTCTCTTCTAATTTTTTTCTGAAGCGTGGTGAAAAGGTAACAGTTTTTAGAACAAGAGTAGGGAAGGATGCATTGTTTTTTCCCTGTATCAGAAGCTGTTTACCCCTCTTATTTGGATGCTTTCATCCCATTTTTCCTCCTGTTTCCTGCCTTTTGACAAGAGAGTTGAAGTTTGGTTATGGATTAGCCACCTACGCTTAGGGAAATGCCTTTTGCTGTTCCTATTAAAGGCATGGTGAATTTGGCTGCTCTTAAATATGTATAACCTGTACTCAGTTACGTGTATATATACTGTGCTCGGATATTTGTCTGGTTATGTAATTCAGATGTTTTGGGCCAAACTCAAAAGTACAGAGCTAGATTTAGGCCACCTTAAACACTTGGTGAGCGTGCTTTGCCATAAGTGGGAATTTTACGTATGGATCGTCTGGGAGCTGAACTTCTACACTTGAAGTGTTTGGAGGGGATTTTTATAAATGCACTCTTTTATAAATGCAACTGGAGATAATGGTGGAGCTAAAAGACGTGATGCGAAACGCTGAGTACTGAACAGGTCCTGTACATCTTGATTTAGGTGTCTAAAATCAGCGGGTGTGTAGCGGTGCTCTTCATCATCGTCTCCATATGTAAAAGGGGCTGCCTGGCCTTTATGAGAAGGGGCACTAATTCTTGCCAAGTGCTTGGCTTGCTACGTGTAATGTCATGAAAGCTGTATGGAGAACTAAATAAATCTGCACTGAGTATACATTAAATGGATCTATCGAACAGGAAAACGAAGAAGTTATTTAGGGGAATACATTCAATGAATGAAGTCCTTTCTGTGCCAGCCTGTAATCAAGGGCTGTATGTTGAAGCCTGTGCAAGAGCAGGGGGTCTGGGGTGGTTGTGGAGAGTGACGCTTGCGCAGGCCCCCAGTTATTCTGGTATTTCCCCTCTCTTTGGGGGGGGACACATGGCCACAAATCGTTAGTGTTCCTTGGCGTTTCGTGTGGGGTTTAATGAGATGTATATTTATTAGACACCTTTCTGTGTTGCAGTGTGATGCATGGTACTGATTCCCCTTGCTGTCTAATCGAGCAGGTGTTCTGGCGCTCTGGGCCCTAATCACGCATGTGATGTATGTGCAGGATTACTGGAGGACCTGGTTAAAAGGGCTGAGGTTCTTCCTCTTCATCGGGATCCTCTTCTCAGCTCTCTCAGTGGTGGGATTCTGCACGTTCCTTGTTCTGGCCATCACCAAGCACCAGTGTAAGTACTCTGTTGCAGTAGGCAACTGGGAGAAATGACTAGCGATGGGATTGGAGTTGAAGGAACAGAAGAGCCTGCAAAGCAGCGCTGGGGTGTGAATCTGGGGGTGCTCCTGCCATCTCTTCTGAGAGGTGTTGGGAGACTTTTGGGGAGGGGCTGCAAGAACGCCATTGCATTTCATTTTTCTGCTGTGATGTCTTGATGACACGAGTAATTCTGCTGCCCAAGGAGTGCCACTCCCATAGAGCATCTTCTGATAGTTGGCAGCTGCCTCGATAGGCCTGATCTATAGGACTGCTGGCAGGCAGTCCATGTTTTCCAGCATTGTTTCCTATAGGAGCTGGAATTTACTTATTTCTATGACAAATAGAGGGAGTGCTCTTAAATGTTGTCTCCTCAGCACTCGTAAAGCAGGTGGGTGAGGATATTGAAATCCAAACACGAGTCAGCAGGGTGAAAATGCCTTCTACACTTAGTCAGCGTATAAAGCTGTGTTGCTATAAAATATTTAACATTGTCTGAGGAGGGTTCACGTAATTACTCCCAGTATTTGCTTGGCAATAGACCAAAGAGAGAAAGTTTGGGGTTTGTTTTTTTTAGAAGTTGTCTGTGTTTGTTGCTTGCTGCATTTGGGCTGATAACCACTAGGAGTCCTGTTGTTGTTGCACTCATGGTGGTGGGCACGCTGTGTGGGGGTCATAACCCACCGAAAGCCCTTGGCTTATCCCAAATACGCTCCCCATGGAGACTGGAGTGCTTCAGCCTAGCGGAAGAGTTTGAAAATACTCGTACGCGATCATTAGAAATACAAATGTAAAAAGAAAAGCAAATATTTTTCATCACCTCCTTTCTTGGAGACATGAGGAAAAACTGTTTTGGGGAATTTTTTTTTTTTTTTAATTAGGGAAATGGAGGTATTTTGGGGGAAAGTAGAACACCTGCTTAGATTATGTATGGAAAGTTTAGGACTGGTACATTTAATGAGTGGGGTTTACTGAGTAAGTATTGTTTTGTGTATTCTTCAAAAAAATTATCTATCTCTATTTTTTAGTAATGACTAAGCAGCTTGTACTTAGAGGTGGAATTGGTTTATGCATTATGTTATGTAAGTGTGTTTCAAAACTGTTGACGTCTCTAGAACAAAAAACCCTAAACATTGAAAATAAATACAAAGACCGCTGACACATACTCAGAAAGCAGAACTGTACCCACTTGACTTCAAAGTAATCCCTAAGTAGAGGCAGTTTTATAATAGATAAAGAAGAAATGTGTTGATTTGCAAAGATTCTCCAAAAAGAGGCCGTTCATGTCATTCGCTGATGTGTCGTTATCACAGCTCTGTATTGAAGACCTGCAGTGCAGGTTGAAGTACACCAGTATTACATATTAAATGGGGGTCACAACGATTGGTAAAAGCTTTTTTAGAAGGAGCATATATTTTATTTCCTGTTTTCCCCAAGATGTGCCATGGTGGGGGAGAAGGGAGTAGTAGTAAGGCAGGGTGAGAGAAACTGCAGGTTGAGGTGGTTTTCTTGAGCCACGTGTTTCTGCCATCCGGGAATTCACACAAACTCCATCCTCTGGGCCCTAAGCAAGGAGGGGTTGTGGTGGCTGAGGGGGTGACCTTACAGCTCTTAGGATCTGCCTCTGGAGATAATAATGCTCTTCTCAGACTGTGACCAGGGTACTCTCCTGTGGCAGAGCTGAGGAAATTTTACAATCGGAGTCAAGAGAGCTGGGGAGGTTTAGATTGGATTTTAGGAAAAATTTCTTCCCCAAAAGGGTTGTCAAGCACTGGAACAGGCTGCCCAGGGAAGTGGGGGAGGCGCCATCCCTGGAGCGATTTAAAAGACGTGTAGACATGGTGCTTAGGGACAGGGTTTAGTGGTGGGCTTGGCCGTGCTAGGTTAACGCTTGGACTCTCATCTTAAAGGTCTTTTCCAACGTAAACGATTCTGTGATTCTCTGAATAAGGCACTGATTAAGCCTTGCTCGCAGAACAGGATCCTTAGATGCAAGCTGAATCGGTCCCAGGAACTGGGGGGCTGAGTTGGGTTCTTCCTGGCCAGACTGCATGAGGGATAAATGGGCTTTTTAAATGTATCTGTTTCCTTGTCTCTCCTAGCCCTGACTGATCCCAGAAGCTACTACCTGTCGTGCGTCTGGAGTTTCATCTCCTTGAAATGGGCCTTCCTGCTCAGTTTGTACGCTTACCGGTACAGGAATGAGTTTGCAGACATCAGTATCCTCAGTGACTTCTAACGCTCGGACTTCAATCCTGTCTGAAGGTGCTGGATGTTTGTATTGCCCCCCAAAGGCACGGTAAATGCGAGAGGTGTACGAGAGACCGAGAAGGAACCCACCCAGTGCTGCTTGGTTTGTCTGTCTGCAGTAGGGGTTTTTCCTAATTGCTTTTACTCAACCATTTAAAGTTTGGCTAATGATGTCAATCTAGTCTTTCTGTAACTTCCCTGGGAGTCCCTGTGTCTGGTAGTGAGGTGAAAGAACTCCAAGCACTTACACACAGCAGGCCTAGATCCACTCTTTGTGTTGCTCCAAAGTCCAGGGGAGCTTTCAAGTGGGGAGGAAGTCCTGGGCCCTCCAGGAGCTGTAGGTTCTTACCTCATGGATGCAGCACCCCGACATCTTGTGCTCGTGAGCGCATCCCCAGCTTGATTCAGGTGGGTGCCCCAGACGTGTGTAGCAAAGAACCCTGCTGTGTGAAAGTCAGCTCCTTTTGCACTGCTCTGCTCCTCAAAGAGAAAGGGAGAGATGAGCCTTTCTTTGCGGCAGAAGTCCCTACGTACCTTCAGCCACTATGCCGCATCTTCCAGTGGTTTCTTTTTCACACGTTGCACACAAGGTCAGCTCTCTTCTGTGGTCTGGATGAGCCCGAAGGGACGGGCCAGCAGCAGAGAAGCACTAGTCATCTCAAGGCTCTGTCAGAGGTGGAGAATGCTGTTTCTGGCTGCTCTCCAGGATCGTTTTAAAAAGGAACTTAATACCATATTTAACGCTCGGATTTGTAGCATGTCGAATCGGGTGTTTGGGTAAAAGATGCGCTGGGCAAAGGCTTGCCTACCTGAACCTCTGGAGAAATATGAGTACGATTCTTTGATTCTTCTTAAAAAAAAAAAAAAAGATCTTTTTGTAGGCAGTACTATGTTTCCTTTTCTTTGCTCAGCTTCCCTGTAACAGTCAGCAGGATGAGAGAGGGGAGGAGATGGTACTCAAAAATAAGAATAGTATCCAGAGTCAGCTTCCAGCAGTGCTCTGTAACGAGTGTTGCCGGCATAATGCAACCATAGATAAATTGCTGGGCTCTGGGGCAGTGAGTTAAGAGGGGACAGGGCTATGCTCGTGGGCCGGTGTGCTGGAAACAGCTGGGCTTGACTGGCCTGTCTTTTGCGTGGTGGCAGCAAAGCCTTCCCTCGGCATTTCAGCCATGCATGGCACTACTCTGACAAACCTAAAACCTGAGTGGATTTAGTGACCTCTTTAATCCCTGTGTTTTGTTCCCTGCCAGCAGCTACCCTGAGAAGCTTGAAACCTTCAAGCATTTACATCTTGCCTTGTTAACTGCATGTACTTGAGACCAGCTGAAGGTTTTGGGTTGCTGCTCTGGCAGAATCCAGGCCTCTGTTTTGCTCTGTCGGGCAGATGGTGCTGGCTGCTACAAACTGGAAATGGCAACTTCCGTGATAATTCTGTAGGTGGGTGAGAAGAGAGGCAGGAGAAGCCCCCTTCCCTTGCAGACCGATGGAAGGTGAACAAGGCAGGTGTTGGAAGGAGTCCCCCAGACACAGTTGTCCTGCCACCTCTCCAGGCGCTGCTGGAGCCTTCCCTGAAGTGCCTTTTTGGCGATCGGTGGCAGAGGGTGAGTGATGGGACCCGCTCAGGGTTTTGTGACCATGCGAGGTGTGAGTGGAAGGTCCTACATGCTCTGTTAGCCCAGCTTTCTCTCACGCCACACAAAACTCCCAGTCTGGTTTTGTGCAGCTGTCTGCTGGGGAGAATTGTAGCCTGTCCTTTCCGTTCTCTTATCCTAGCCATCTGCTCTGACTTACCTGGGTTTGAATCCCTCTCCACACTCAAAGGCTCCCTCCACACCTTCGTTGGTCTGTGTTTTGCTTTGGAAGATAAGTGGTTCGAGCACACAGCAATTCATTCGAGCTGGTGAAGGGATCTTGGAAGTGGTTGACAATGCCTGTTGGTAGGATTCTCCTGTTCCTTGGGTAGGAAGATCCTCAGGTGACTTAAGTAGATCGAGGAACATCTTTGGGTCAATGGGTAAACCGAGGTTTTAGCCAGCTTTTTGCCACGGGACCTGCTGGAGTCACTAAACCCAGACAAAGGCTGGGAATGTGAAGTACGCTTACTGAGATTAATACTCAGGCTTTTAAATACTAAAATCTCCCATACTGCTGACGTCAGGCTGCCAGCATGCCTGGCAGGGGATGGAACAGCTCATCTCACTTCTCTGCCCAAAGCCGTGGCACCCACAGCGGAGTTTGCAAGCGGTTTTAGCATCGGTCATGCCAGTGAGCCATCTCTTGTCTTACATTTCCCCAACACAACGCTGCCCACACGTTTGCTGTGCCGGTGCAAGCCCCAGCGCCGATAACCGGATCGCGGTGTGCTCGGGACGCAGAAATCCCAAGGCTGTTCAGGCTGGTGGAGCTCTGCTGCTGCCTTACAGCAAAACATTGGCCCTGCCTGTCACTAAATTACTGAGCCCTTCTGTCTGTACGCCACTGGCATCTCGTAGCAGTGCATCAGGGGCTCTGTTCTTGGGCATGTGTCCAAAAGTCCTATCAACTTCCCCTGGAGTTTTTTTAAAGTTTATTTTTGTGACTGTAAATTTGCCTACAGACAGCTCACTGAATCTAACCCCTCTTTTCTCCCTGACATGTTTTAGCTCTGGAATTTATACTTGCATCTCAGCTTTTTAAAAGATTGTGTATGTAAATATATAATATATTTTTACATTGTTTATGCTTCGTTTGCACGCTTGGTGTAAGATTTGGTCCTGCGGTGGGATGATGTAATTCACAGTGGGGTTCATTTGTGTGTATCCCAGTGTCTCCCTGTACTAAACCACACTATAACTTGTATGTGACACCACAGTAAGAGCAGAAATACAGTCGTCTTTCTCACCAAACCAGTGTCTGGACTGATTTTTCCCTATGAAGTTGTTAAATTCTCTCTCTCTCCCTCTCTTCCTTGAGGACAACCTGCAGGAGCATCGCTCTTTGTGGGAAGGACAGGGGTGAATTGTACAAAACATTTTGCTTTTTGGGGTGATGTGAAGCCCCAGCGTTTACTCTGTCGTGGTCTGTCTCTTGCATCTTTACCAGCACCCTCAACCTCTAGATCCACAGTGATGCCCAATGTGTTTTTTTGTTTTTCTCCCCACAAATCCCTCTGCATTTTAGGATTTCAACACAAAGGAATTTTTGAGCAAGTGATGGTGTTTCCAGCCCCTTTTTTTTTTGAACTGCCGTGTGTGTGTAGTCTGCACCTGCCGCCAACGGCGAGGGGAAGAGATGCTTCTCAGTGGGGGGCGGCTGGATAATCTGCTGTGGTGGGAGCGCTCCTGATTCCGGAGTCGTTCCCAGCCCCGTCTCGGCCATGCCACCACTGCTGTCTGCAGAAGCCGAAACTTGGCCACCTTTTTAGCAAACCTGGCTGCAACTTCAAAATAGTCTGTGGGGAGGGAAAATTTCATCTTATTGTGGAAAACCATGTGCTGACTGCCTGGGGACAGGGTACTGGCTTTTTTTTTTTCCTCTCTGGGACTTCCAGATTTTATTTTTGCTGTTAGAATGAGACAGTCCTGGTCTCTTTTAGCTGTCTCGCCGTCCCTTTTGCCCTCTTGGCAGCTTGGCCAGCCCTTGCTGTCAGCACGCACTAACTAGCCTGGTGATGATCCCAGCTATCCGAGGGAGCTCTTTGTTTTATTTTCCCCCGTTGGTCTCTGATTTCTCTTGCCTTGTCCGCAGCCTGAGGAGAGATGGTGCAGGCACTCCCTTATCTAATCTTGCAGGTGGATCGTTTCATCCAGGCTGCGTCCATCTGAATGTGGAGGAGTTTGGATTAAGCCATCAATTCCCTAAAGGATGGAGGAAAAAAAGGATGCTGTAGGCTATGGAGACCCTCTTTGTGGGATTTCGGGGGTCGCTGGCTGCAGTGAGAGTTCGGTGTCCATCTGGGAAAGGGCTGAGAGAGATGAGCAGGGTCACTCCTCTGCAAAAGAGTCTTGGGAATAGGTGCGGGGATGTGCCTGGATGAACAGCCTGCTGCTTCTGCCGGGCAGCAGGGTCAGAGTTTCGGTGATACCTAACCAGGCTCCAACCAGTGCGGACGATGCGTTTGCTCTTGCCGTCTCCAAGTGTGAGTAAGGGCTGCCCAGCCTCCGGCTGCACCCTGAGCATCTCCTGCACGGCCCTCACCGGGGAAATCCAACCTCGGCCCCGGGGAGCAGCGGGCTGGGAGGAGGCCCTCTGCGTGGAGGCACCCATCCTGCGTGGAGGCATCCGTCCTGCACCCCAGCGCTGTCACCACCTGCTCCCAACGGATGAGCAACCTCACCTGGCTTCACACAGGAGCTGTAAACCCCCGCACCAAGAGGTGAGATTCCCAAATCCCACCTGGGTGTGCAGGAGCTTCCCTTTGCGCTTGTCTAAAAATTGCCAGGGTTGGATGAGCAATGAGCTCTTGCCTGAAGGCCGGCTGTGGTCTTGGGGCAAGGTGCCCGTCTCCCCTGCGTGGTCTCGGCTGGTCGGTGTGCTCCGAGCAGGCTGGTCCAGCGCAGACAAGGGGGAAACAGGAATCCTGCACCTCTTCTTCCTCTTAGGGTTTTGGGAAAGAGAAGGCAGTTTTCAGAAGCTGAGCAAGGTGATGTCTTAAATTCAGTGCTGAAGGTTGGCTGGAAGTTTGGTGGGAACCACTGCTCCGCTCTAGCGCCTGAGACGGAGGGGGCTGAGAACCCCCATCGAGGGCTGATGCTGGTGAGGATCCCTCCCCTCCAAACCCCGCTGCTGGCTGGGCGTTGCGCTGGGCGAGCCCTTGAGCAGCTCTTCCCCTCCCAATTCTGCCTGATGGCACAAGTCCTGTCACTGATGCTGGACCCAGGACCCCGTGCCCCCACCCGTGACCACGTCCCCAGGGTCCGTGAGGTTTGGGGTAGGGGGAGGCCCCTGCATCTTGATTCCTGATCGTCTGTTTTCTGTAGCCCAGCCTGCGAGGGCAGCGGCTGGTGGGAGGTCGCGCTAATGAGAATATTTGGAATAAATTTGGGAAGTGCTGGGCTGGCGTCTCCCCTTTGATGCTTTTCCTGCAGGATGGAAGAGTCCAAGGCTCCGCAGCCCTGCGGTTGGGAGCACCAGCCGGTGTTGCTGCGTGGCAAGCTCTGCTCCGACTCCGCTTACAAATGAAACGAGTTTGCCGGGCTCAGCTGCATCCTCGGTGGCGCGACTGGTTGTTTTCTCTGAAGGGCCTGAGAGCGGCTTCGCTGGGGGCGAGAGGTGAGAGGTCTCCTCTGGGGAAGGGGGCAGCAGGAGTCCCCCCACCCCGGCACCAGCAGCTTTTGGTGGTGGCATGGGAAGGAGGGATGTGGGAGATGGGGCTTAAGCCCCCAGGCTGGCTGGGAGCACCCATGGGTGCAGGGTGGGCAGTAGCCAGCGGAGGGCAGCAGTGGCCCAGCCATGGCCGGGGGGGAGCTGGGGCCCCCCCAGGAGCAGCATCTTCACCCCATGACACCCACATCATGGGGATGTGCATCCAGCTGAGGGTCTCCTTGGAGCTGCAGAGGGGGAGGAGGCTGGACCCCTTGGGGGCCCCCCAGCTCCCACCGTGGTGGCCCCGCCGTCCCGGCTGAACCCCCCGTTTCCTTGCAGAGGTCCTTGTTTCGCACCCACGCCCCATCCCAGGGTGGCAGGAGGGTCTGGCCGGGCGGTGAGCTGTGTCCGGCAGCCACCGTGGGACATTTTGGGGCTCTCCTTCCCTCACCAGGGTCTCGCAAACGGCTCTGGGAGCTGCTCCTGCACCGGGAGGTTGCTCCTGGCACCATTCCCGACTTGTTCATGCCGAAATCCCAGCTGGTTTTGTTCTGCTGAGGAGCCACCGAGTCTCTGCCGTTGACGGGGAGGTGACGAGGACTGACAGCGCTGTGGCACACGTGCCCGGGGACGCCACGGGAACCCTCCCCAGAGTAAGTGCCGAGGGGATTTCTCCCACCAGCCCTGTCCCCTGCATCAGATCCAGGGGCTGAGCTCGGAGCTGCAGCAGGTCCAGCACTGTGTCACCACGCTCCGGGGTGTCCCCTGGGCTGGGGACTGCTTGGAGACCACCGAGGAGCTCAGCATGGTGCTGCAGAACCTCTCGCTGGCTCTCCTGTCGTGGGATGCTCAGGGATGTAGGTACCCACTGGGCACCGCCGGCGCTGCTCCGGGATGCCAGCACAGCGGTCCTGGGTGTCATGCGATGCTCTCCGGTCCTGCTGCCTCTCTCGGGGGGGTTCACAGCCACAAAACCACCTCTGAGGGTGGCTGCGAGGGCCAAAGAAGAGCAGGTGTGAAGGGCAGGGATCTCCCTTCTCTGCTTGGTTTGCAGTGGGGAATCCGAGTCCCCTAAGTGACAACCTCCCCCCGACCCTGGGGTACAGGATGGGTTTTGCAGCTCAGTGGGTCCAGACACCCTCCAAGGAAGGGTAGAGCAGCCCTTCAATGCCCTGGTCAGGAGGGGAAAAGCCTTCTCCTCCCCTGGGGAAAGGTTTCCAGCCCCTGCTCTAAACCAGGCAGGGCAGCACCCCAGCCAAATTACGTGCTCATCCCTCTGATGCTGGGATACCAGGAGAGCCGAGATTCTGTGTGGCTCCAAAGAGCCAGAGCAACCCCCTGGGCAGACTCGAGTCCATCATCTTGCCATGAGAGCCCTTCTCTACCTGCAGGCTCCCCCAAATCTTGCTGCTCCCAGCCCCAATCTCAGGGGAGACCAGGCTTTTCCATCCACCAGCACCTTTTTTTCATGCAATTGCCCAGTTTCCACTTCGTCGGAGGAGCAGCAGCGTTCCTATCGCCCGGCACTTGGCAGCATAAGGACATCTTCAGAAATGGGGCAGCAGCCTCTGCTGGGTTTGGCATGTGTGTTGGGGCTCGTAGAGACCCCTGGGTGTTGGAAGGAGCCTGCCGTGAAGCACAGCTCTACCTGCAGCCTGCTATCACACCCCAGGCTTGCTGGGACCCACTATCGGGGTCTCGACACCCTGCCAGAGGAACCGTTCCTTGCCCGCCTCGGTGGCCCTGATCCCACCTTCCTGCCTGAGCAGCTCTTGAAGATATTCAAAGCAACATTAACAAAAACAACAGATTTTTTGCATTTTAGCAATCTGCTTTCAAGATGTGGGGAGGACGGAAGCGGCGTTTCAAAGGCTTCGAGTGCTGCAGCCCCGCCAGACGTGGAGGCCTCCGCAGATGAGCCTTGCTGGAGCTGCTGAGCGTGGGCCTTCAAAGGTGGGTTTGGGTGGAGGAGGATGCTTGGTGCATGCTGGCCTGGGGGACACTTGTCCTCGGTGTGTCGGGTCCATAAATCTTGGCTGTTTGTCCTCTAAGTGGGTTCTGAGGCTGTGCTGAGGGGTGTCCAACAGCTCCAAGACATGGGGCAGGAGAGCCTGGGGCTCTGTGTGGCCGGGGCAAAGAGGTCTTCAGCCATCCTTGAGGTGGCCGTGGATGGTCCTAAGCGTGGTTGGGCTGGGAGCGTAGCGTTGGGAGGGACCAGGCGTGTAGGCAGGAGGGCCAGAGGTCTGCCCAGATGCTGGGTCCCTGTTCCCTTGGGGATGCCCATCCATCCAGCTGACGATGCCACATTGGGTCTCATCCTGCCATTTGGCCAAAGCTGTGCTTGCAGGACCCATTGCCTGAGAGTGTGAGGTGCTGAGAAGGAGAATCTGCAGAGCAAGGGAGAGGGGACCATTTTACAAGCCTTGCAGAAAAAGGGGACCTCAGCCACGCTTGGTGACACAGCCCTGCCATGCAGATCCGCCTGGATGCGCGGTTTGCTGCAAGCGCCGTCCCCAGCCTTGCAGCAGAACCGGCCCTCCCTGCGAGGAGGGAGCCGACTCAGCACATATTTGTGCTTTGTTTACTGGCTGTTGCTTGTAAAAAAGAAAAAAAAAAAATCCCCCAAATACCATTTTAATAACTGCAGCCCTTGCACGCAACGTCCCGATCGGAGCAGGAGGGAGCTGTATGCCATCGTGGGCTGGCTGGAGCGAGAGGCAGTGGGCATGGGGTGCTTTTGGACACGAATGAGAGGCTGGGGTAGCGCTGATTCAGTGCTGGATGAGGCCAGTACAGCAATGAGCTGGGGGTAGCCCTGGGCACGGGGTAGCCCTGGGCACGGGACAGCGCTGGACATGATGGGTAGAGGGTCACAGTGGATGTGGTACGGTGGGGTGACCTGGGACGTGGCAGGCAGGGATAGTGTTTGACATGGCCAGTTTGGGTTAAAAGTATAAAACCAGGCTGGAAGGGACCCGTTGGCAACCTTTGGTCTGGCACCCTCCTCACGGCAAGGGCAACTGGAAGGGCTCACTGCGTAGCCCTGCATCCAGCCCAAATCCTGAGTGTGGCTCTGGGTCTGGGTGGGGTGGAGAGGACAGGACAACCCGCCCAAGGGAGCATGGCAAGGAAGAATCCCTGCCTAAGACCTCTCTCCTGGAGCAAGTAACCCCAGAGGTGAATCCTTGCTCCCAAATGCTGCATCTCAAGCTGGATGGGTGCTGGGCTCGTGAACGTGAGCCCAGACCAGGGCATCCTGGTCATCTCCTTCAGCACTGAGTCCTGCCAGGCTGATGCTCTTCCCAAGGGAATTCCTGGTCCTGCCTTGTGCTTCTCACAAGCCAGCAGGCAGAGGTGGGTTTTGGTAAAAATAAGCAGTAGGATTAAAAGTCCCCAAGTGAGCTGATTGAGTGTTGGGATGAGCTAACCGAGGCGCGGACGGAGCTGGGAGGCAGCCACGGTCTGAAGGGGGGGGTTGAGCATCACACGTAGAACTGGGAATAGTTATTTTTAGGACATCTTTCAGTTTGGAGAACAATCAAGTGAGTAAAATGGTTCAATATGGTTCCAACATTTAACAAGGAGGCTGAAAATTGCCGGGTTGGAGTATCGAGGAAGAGCCTTTGAGACAATATTTATGGAGAGCAATGATGTGCGGCCAAAAGGAGCCAAACCACAGCTTGGCAAAGAGGTTATCGGGTGGTCCTGGCACCTCCGTGGAGGTTACTCGGCAGTTTGGAGCTGGCTGGAGGGCTCAGGTCCTCTCCTGGGACTGCCCGGGAGCTGAGCTGGGCTGGAAAAACCTTTTCATGGAAGGGTCGTTGCTTATCTTCCTCCTCAACCAGGAATGAAAGAGCAAAGAAATGAAGAACGGGCTAAAAAGCCCAGAATGAACTGAAATAATCGTTGCAGAGTAAAACACGACTGCAAACGAAAAGGCCAGCAACGAAACGGGTGCCCTTCCCCTCCTCCTGCAAGCGCTTGGGCTGTGGCGTTCCCCACCAGATCCTGTTTGCTCCACGCCTGGTGCGGCTGGGAACATCTCGGTGAGCCAGCGCCGTGCCAGGCCACGTCTCTTGGCCCACGGCTCCTTGACACGGTTGAGTGGTTTAAAGGCTTTGTGGGGGAGAAATTATTCTGGGAAGAATTATATTAAAAATCTTGTGGGTTGGTAGCTACGTCCTGAAGCTGAGGGCTCCAAAGCTAAAGATCGACCCTCAAAAAATGAAAGTTTCTCCCTTCTCTCCCCAGTGCCTGGAAGGTGGAGTTGGTTTGGGATGCGCCGAGTTTGGGATGGGCGCCCCGAAGCCCACCAGGCCAATGCACTGCTCCTTCGTTCCAAATTGGATATTTTACCTTTTTTTTGCCTGCCCCGGGGAAGATTTGCAGCCAAATTCTGGTTGGGAGGCAGCTTCACCCGGGAAGGAGGTTGGGAAAAATGGGATGTCCGCATCGCAAGTGCCAGCAGTGGCAAGAAGACTTTGTCAAGAAGGGGTTTACATTTCCAAATGCTGAATTTACGTTTGATCTGGTTCCGATCTTTTAGTACATCCAGACCTTGCACGCAGATCCTCCTCTCTGCTGCCGGTGCCTTTGCATCGCGATGACTTTGCATCGCTTCCAAATTGCTTTTACCTCCCTCCTGGTGTTTAGGCGAATGAAAACCCTAAGAAAGCCTGTCCCCAACCGGTCCCTGAGGGTCCCCAAGCCGGTGGCAGCCCCCCTTCCACGACAGCCCCATGAGTCCCCTTTTAGCCCATTCCTTCCCCAGCTGAAACCCCCTTTCCTCCAGTTTACCTACAAGTACCTACGGAGCAATTTATCGAGTGTGTTAATAAAGTCCAGACAGAGGAGATCTACCGCGTGGCCTTTGTTCCTAAAATAATTCTTGATCAAAGACAATTATCGAGTTAGCCCAAGGTGAGCTTGTTCTCTCCCATTTTTATCCAATTATCTCCCTATCTTTGATAGATTTTGGCCTTCCAGATTTCCTCCAAGCCGTGCATACCGCCGGGGTCACACTCACTCCCCTCTCTTGCCCTTCTGACGATGAAAGCTCCATATTTACTGTCTTTACTCAGTTGGTTTTATTTTCCACCAAGTCCATAAATATCATAAATATCATATTTAAATAAATATCATATTTATTACAGATCTGGGTTTCGGTGCTCCAGCACACAGAACTCACGGAGGTTTGCCTTCGCCTCCAAGGTTCTCGCTCCATAAACTCCTTCCCGTGTGCTCATCCTCCGCACCCGGTCATGGAGTAATCTGGGGAGACGTCTAAATTATCTTTAAGATCAATCCTATCTGCACTGCACAGATGTAATCTTCTTTTTTGCCCTCTTTTTCTGTCTACAGCTAAAGGGCTTTCTAGCTGAATGTGCTTAGCCAGGTCTAATTCAACCTGGCTTAGGACAACTCTGGCTTTATCCCTACAGAGATCTCCAAGAAAGTGAGGTTTTCTTTGATTCTTTTTCTTTCTACTTGTAAATGGAAATCTTCAGTGGGGTTTTCCCTCTCTCCATCTCAAAAAAAAAAAAGGAAGTGGTTCCCTAGTGAAGCGCTTACACTTTAGCTATCCGTTCAGTTTAACCCATGCCAGCTGACGAGCACTCACTTCAGATTACAAAGACCCGTGGCCCCCAGCCCACGATGATCTCTCCAGCCCTCAGGAAAACCAAAACTTCAACAAGACCTTCCTGGTTCCCCCAAAACCACCCAACCCTGCAGTGCTTTCCATCACAGGATACGTTCCCTTTTACGTTACAGCCTCGGCAAAACCTTTTATTTCTGGTGATGGAGGAGAAGGTGAGGAACTGGAGGACTCTGGATCCTTGATGGGGAGGAATCAACCCTTTGGAAAATCAACCTGGACCTTCAGCTGCCCAGGCAGGAGGCAGGCAGCCCAGCCCAGACCTACAAGCAACCCAACTCGCAGCGATGTGGCATCTCCTCTTTTAGGAGTTTTTCCACCAAAATGGTGGTCTCCTTGCCTTGTCCAGCTTTCCTCCATCCCTACTCAGCTCTGCGTGCCTGCACCCCCCAGGTAACGTGCTTAGGGGCAGCCGAGCAAGGAGACCTGCGGAGACCAACCGCCACGGCTGAGGGATAGGTATGGCTTTTCTGGAAAGGCACAACCTACAGCGAGCTTGAAAGCATCTCTGTTGCTTGGTCTGGAGAAGGAACCATCCAGAGAAGACCTGGCCATGGCCTTTGGGGGCTGATTTACAGAGGAGAGGAATGATCTGCTCTTCTTGTCCAGTCCAGATGGGAAAAGAAGTAATAGGCTTAAACTCCAGCACAGATGTAGGTGAGGTCTTGGGCAGGATTAGCGAGGGTTGCTGGTGTTGGTCCCCCTTGCTGGCAGGACAAACTAGGTGGGCATTTGCCGACGATGGCGATCCATCCATCCTGGGGACAGAGGGCCACATGGGTTGTCTCATCTGCAGTTTTCCATGACTTGACCTTTCATCCCAGCCAAAATTGCTGAATTTGAACTCAGGACTGATTTGGGAGCGGATGAAGCGGGATGTGTCAGCGTAGGAACCACTCGGGGACACGAGGTTGGAGGGGCTCCGTGACCACCCCTACTCCCCGACCAGCACCTTCCCCTGTGGGTCTGCCTGCTGATGCTCAAATCGCCTCCGTAGCACCCTTGATTTTTCAGGCTCCTCCGCTCGGGACTGCGTGTTCAGGTCGGTCTGTGTTTCTCCAGCTCTGACTTTATTTCTCCAAACATTACCCAACACCTTCCCTGCCTTTCGCTCTCCCCCTGGGGCACCCACACGGCTCCATGCACGCTCATAAGCCCATTTGATGTTGGCTGTCCCTACATCCTCAGCTCTGCTCGGCTCAGGTTTGAGGCTGGGTGACCCCGGCCCGACACAGCAGTGATGTGCAGACCCACGGTGGGAGGAGAGGGGAGAGCCCCGGGGTGTTTGTGGGTGCCAGGGCACCTGGCCCTGCAGCCCACGTGGTCCTGCACGAGCGACTTGATCCCTTCCTCCTCCGTGCTGCGCAGCACATCCCTCCTTTTTTTAATAACCCCCTTGAAGTCATCTCCAGATTTTGCAGCTCATGCCCTTGCCTTTCCCTCCTTTGAATCTTACTTGGAAGCTTTTAGCTGATACATTAGCCCAATAAAGCCCAACAATTGGAGAGAAACCCAATCCTACCCCCACCCTACCCCCCCCTTCTCCATCGAGATCAAACGGGATTTAATCGGAATAGAATTTCCTTTGACAAAATGAGTAAAATCTGTCGCTCGCATCCGCCCAGCCGGCCGCTCCTCAGCCTTGGGCTGTGTATCTGCGCTTGGCGCAGGAGCCGAAATCTCCCCTTTCTGCTGACCCGGGTCCTGCTGCCAGCCCCGGCTGGACAGCCCGTCCTTGCCCATGGCTTTGTCACCCCCAAAGGGTGGGGGGGTCCTGCTGAGCTGTGCCGGGAGCCCTCCCCTGCAGAGATAACAGAGGATGAGAGGAACGGCCTCGG
>NW_009601170.1:248-3226 GCF_000690535.1 Cariama cristata | reverse complement strand
GGCCGTGCCGAAATGCCGCGGCCGATTCGGACATCTGCTCCCGCGGCAGCCCCGTGGCTGGTTAGCGAAGTCCCTCTGCAAATGAAAACTCCTGCCATGGCGCTCAGGAAATGGGCTTCAAACCCGACTCCAAAGCACCAGCAACTCGTTCCAGGCGCGGAGGGGAGAGTTTCCTTTCATCTCCAGCCAGGAGTTTAACCGGCCTTTCGTCTCTCCCCAGACAGGGCTTTGAAGGCTTGCAGGGTCCTCCCACATGTGCTGTGGGGCTGGGAGGGAGGAGAGGGTGGAAAGCAGCATGGGAGAAAAGTGTTCTTCCCTTCGGGAGATGCCCAAATGGGGCAACTGGAGGGGCTCCTGCCAACCGCCTTCGCCCCGGGTGGTCACAAAGAGCGGGGGGCATCCAGGGGCTGAGGATGTCCCACAGTGCTCCAGCCCACGGGTCTCCTCATGGTTTTGAATTTTTGTAAAGTCTCTTCCCCAGGCAGCTGAAAAGGTTTTGGAGCTCTTTGGGATGGAGGCAGAGATGCTACCCCCTGCTTTACCGGGATTTGGAGGGGCTCTGGGCTTGGTGGGTCTGCTTTCTGCCCCCGACTGGGCTGTGGGGAGAGCCAGGGTGGTTTGTACGAGTTACAGGGATGGAGTTTGGTTCTCACTCTCAGCAAAGTATCAGTGATTTGGGGAAGGGTCCGAGCTCTCTGTCACCCTCTACTCCAGCACTCACTCAATCCCCCTTCTCCAAAGTCCTTCCTCCTCTTTCTGGCCCTCCGTGACTTTGTTGATAACAGACCAGGGCACGGGGTGATGGTGATGGAGGGTGATGCTGATGGGTCTAGAGGCTGGGGGTGGGAGAGGACCCATCCTGTCCTCTCCCATCCCACCCAAAGCTGCTGCTCATAGCTCTGCTCTGCCAAGCGTGGGCCAGCTGGGAGCTGTGGGAAGCCACCGAATGGGAGCTACGACTTTGCTCCAAGACGCTGGTGGTTTGCACGAGCGTGGGCCCTCACGCAGAGCCCTGTGACGAGGACCCGGCACGTTGGCTTTTCTGAGACCCCTTTTTCCTCCATCCCTTGGGTTGGCACGGCTCCACTTTGGCCCATGGCTCGAAGGGAGGAGATGCAGAAAATTGAGTCAGCTTTGAGTACGTACAAAGTTGCTCACATAAAAATAACTCGGCGTTCTTTGGGATGTGCATCATCGCTATCGTCCGTCCGTCTGTCTGCTCTCTGCTTTCGTGGCCTTACCCTGCTGATAACAGCCCAAGGAAAACTGTTATTAAATGTGTGTGCCCGCTAGTGTCTTCCTTTTTTTATTCCCTGGATGGGACTGGCCCAGCTCTGGTTGCCCCCAGGAAAAATCCCACAGGTTTTTTTCCCCCCTGTTTTCCCTCCTTCCAAGTTCCTGAACCTGAATCTCTGGTCGGTTTGCTGTGAGCAGGAGCAGAAGGGACCAGACGGTTTGGTTGCTGCTTAGGAGTAACACCAAGCCCGATGTGTCCTCCCGGCTGGGGAAGATGCTCTCGGGCAGGGACCACCTGGGGCAAACTCAACCTCTGCCCTTCTAACGCCTTCTTGCACAGATTTTTCCAGAGGCTGTTTTGCTCACCGATTAACCAAAACCTCCCCTAAATGTTTGTCCTGTTGCTAACTGCAGTTTTGAGCTTCGCTTTCCCACAAATACTGGAGCTGATGTTGGAGGATCGCGTGGCTCTCTGCATGGGGCAGATGGAGGTCAGGATGGCTTGGCCTTGCTGGATCCTCTCCAGTTCGGTGCAGAGGGAAGTAACTGCGCACAAAAAAAATACAGATTTGCCTCAGTCGAATTCCTTTTAAAGCAAGGGACCAGATTCAGTGCACCAGGGGAGAAAAGAGTCAACTTCTTGGCCTTGCTGGGATTTCAGGATCAGGCGGAGAGGAGAGGGGAGGGACAGCTCGGTAGTGGGATGGCGAAGTGCGTGGCCGTGCGCGTGGTGGCTCGAGGGAAGAGGTGGGTGAAGGATGGATGAGCAGGCGGCTCCGTACGTCTGGAAGTCGAGTTAGAGCTGCAGGAGGTGTCCAGAAGTTGGACGCTGGAAGATCTGAGCCTGACCCAGAGGGCTGGGCACGGGGTGACCCACAGACGAGACATCCTAAGGGTCAGGAGAAGGCAGAAAAGGGCTGGTGGGGAGCGCAGGGGTGCAGCTTGCAAAACTAAGAACGACCGTATCTCCTCTTGTGAGCTCCCCGCTTCGGGAACTCTGCTTTCGTGGGGTTCAGAGCTGCAAGGGGGGGCTTTGATGCCTTTGCGGGGGGGGAGCAAGACTGGAGGAGGGGGGTTAGGCAACATTACACATCCAGCGGGGATTAAGCCCTGAAACTCCCTAGGAGCAGAAGGTGACCCTTTGGTTTCCTTTCCCACAGAGCAGCCTGGAGGCTGCAGCATCCCCTGGCTGGAAGTGACTCACCGCAGGAGAAGCTGAGCTGGGGCACACACGGCGTGATGGGAAGACGCGTCCTGCTAACCCAGCCACAGCCGTCAGGATCCTTGCTCCATCCGACAGTGAGTCACTGACCGCCCATCCTTGGGTTACTGGTGCTAGCCCGGGCCCAGCTGGCTACTGGGAAGCACTGGGGTGGAACGCAGAGCTCCCAGTCAAGTCCTCGCCTGCAGCGTGCCCACAGCACGTCTTGTTTCCTTCCCCTCGACCGCATCGAGCAGAGCTGTGGCACCAGGGTGCCCTGTTCGCCACCCAAATCTCAGTGCCTGAAGCCGGGGGAAGGTTGTCCTCGGCCAGATGTGAGCAGCTGTGCAGGGTGAAGGGTGTGGTGGTGGGGAGGGGTTGGCTTTGCACTGGGGGCAGGGGCTGCACATCTGGAGCCAGTGCTGGGTCTGCCGGGCCGGGGAGCTGCGGTGAGCGGGGATGGACACCTGACAAGATGCTTCTCTGCCTGGCATTTAAACCCAAGGCAAGAAATTAAAGGCGAGAACGAGAGCGGGTTTTA
>NW_009601170.1:0-210 GCF_000690535.1 Cariama cristata | reverse complement strand
ACAAGGTCCAAAGGTGATGGAGCCAAACTGCTCTCAGTAGTGTTGGGGGACACAGCCAGGGGTGAACGTCACCTCGTGTCTGAGCGGAGGAGCTGGTCCAAGAAACGTTTGCTGGAGGGATGAAGTAGAGCCAGGGTCGGGCTGCTCGCCAGGCAGGAACGGGTTTTCTGCTTGCAGGAGCCCCTGAGCTGTAGGGCTCTTGCTCCAAAG
>NW_009601169.1:115263-130958 GCF_000690535.1 Cariama cristata | reverse complement strand
TTCTATGATTCTATGATTCTATGTCTTTGTGGAAACACAGGCAATCTGGAAAAACAACTGTCAATACCAAAAAACAGTGTAACACACTCTACAGTCGTCTACAATTCTCATCTCTTAAGAAGGGGATCATTTCAAACACATCCTGACTTTCTCCTAAGAGTGTAACTTGGACAGTAAAAGCACCTTTAAAGGATGATTCAAAGTACAGACACACTGTAAATTTTGCTCACTTTCAGTTTCACTCCAAGCCTGTTTATCTCTGATTGTTCATGCTACCTGCAAAAACTTTCTCTCACTGTCTAAACTTCTTTAACTGAAACTCAGGGTTCAGGTGGCTGAGGAGTATGCCCATAATCTAATCTAGAGAGATATCCCTAATTACTCTTATAATTTTGGCTCAGTCCCCAAATTAACTGCACTGTAACCTGGTACGTATTATTCACAATGTTCTTTTCTAAGGCACTCTTCACTGTTGAACATATCACCAAAAGACCATATATGCCTGCATTTTATTTCCAACATCATCCGAACATCTTCCTATCTCAAATAATGACAACGATTTTGGATGCTGAAGCATATTTATAGCTAGATTGCAATTATAATAAGGTCTTGTAATATTCTCAAGAGCCTCACTAAGGCCACAGTAGTGTTACTTACAGGCTGGACCAAGATATAAATGCAACATATCAAACTATTTTTATCAGCAGAATCAGTACTCCTTCAAATTCTTGGAAACATGTTACCTATCTCAAAGTGTCCTGTCTTTGCAGTATAATAAGACAATCTATACGTCATAGATCATTAATACACCCAAAATATAAAACTATAAAAAGGTATAAAATAATATTCAAAACAAAACTTCCAAATTCTGAAATGGAATTTTCCACTATGACATTCCAGTAGTCTAAAACAGATCTTTTTACAAATGAGGATGTGTCAAAAATTGCTTATTTTCCTAAAACTATGGATTATCATAAGAACAGGACAGAGGAATAAAGAGAGCATACTAATACTGTTAGATGTAGAAGCCATTTTGAGACATCTTTTCTTACTAGTGTAGGGTTTTTGAACTGATAATTTTCAATTCACTGTCATCTCACAACAAAGAAAAATTATTTTCTTGGCAAAATAATATGCATGCTTTATACTTGGTATGTAATTTATCAAGTATATGGCCAAGAAGCATTGGTTTTGATTGTACTTGCAGAGACTTCATGTAATAGACTTATGGCATTATAAGGTTCAAAAAGACTCAAGAAGTTCATCTAGTTCACTTCTTAGCCAAAAGGTAGAATCAGATATTTCTACATCATCCTGGACAGATGTGTCTAGCCTGTCCTAAAAAGCTTCAAATCATGCAGAATATAAAATTTTGTAGCACTTTCCATATAAAAGAGGTGCCTAAACTATCAGCATTCACATAAAAAGTATTTTTTTATTCCTGTCCAAGCAAGAGGAGTTTTCAGGCATGCCATATTGTGCTAAAAAAAATAACAGCCAATAAATAAAAATGTATGGTCCAGCCTTGAGTCCGCTGAACAAAAAAAGGGTGATCTCACTCTCGATTGCCTCCCTAACAAAGGGTTGGTCTACAGCTCAAGATGTTCATTAGCATTGGTGGCTGTGAAATTAAAACTCTTCAACACAGGGATTTAATTTTGAGGTAAGTCTTTGGAAACACACCTCTCCAAGACTGCCTACTGTAAAAGTCCTGGGCATCATTCATTATTTAGGAGTTGTGTTCTTAAGAAGTCTTGTTCTTGTGGAAAGTACTTATCTACCTGTTTTAGCCAAGGGATTCTGCAGAGTTCCGGCAAATTGGGGCTTGAGCTGCTTAAAGCTTTTTGAGAGTGACATCATAGATTCTTCCCTTCTGCTTTCACTTTTTGTTTGTTTGGTTTTTTTTTTTGCTTTCCTCTGTCGTGAAGTATATCTACCTTTTCCTATTAGTATGAGAGAGGAACAAATTAAAAATTGTGATTTCAGAGGTAAAGAACATGTCTTACTATCTTATAATTGCATTCTACAGCAAATGAAAAATACTATTCTTTTGCTGGCTATAGTTTTAGAAAAGAAAACTAATAGTCAGTAACTAACAAGTAGTTAATCACCAAGTGAGTAATAAAATCCAAATGTAAACCTGTCTAGACAATGTATTTATTTTCTCTTTATATTTCTTGAAAATATAAAAAATAAAATATTAGTACAAAAGATACCCATTTCAAATCCACAGATGAAGGCAAAATCTTTTTATATTTTCAGATGATCCTGTTGGCTTGAACAGCCAGATTATATCGCTGGCTAGAGATGAGGGTTTTTTGTTCAATAAACATTTTACAGTTATTATTAGCAGCTTAATTACATCTTTTAAATTCTCTTTTTAGTTCCCTTCTGAACTGAAGCTTTTACTGGAGCCAGTAAAAGCCAGCAGGACAAAAGGTGAATTTTGAATTTGACTGTAATTTTTTATTTTTTTTTACCAATTAAGCACAAGCAACTTAGGTGAACATAGATTGAAGGAATGACATCTTGATATGCCTTCTAACCTTAATTATTCTATGACTATGAAACAAAATTCAACAGCTAAACTCCTATGGATTTGAAAACTTTCATTCATGGTCAGGTTAATCTCAAGGAAAATGAATGGGGATGAACTTTTGTGCATTCTCTTTCATGACTCAGATATGCCAGGGAACTCAAAACATCTGACAGTATGCTCCAACATTACATAGGCTTTTAATAGTAAACTGCTAATAAAATGAAGAAATCTGACTGGATCCCTCCCAGGAGATTTTGCTGCCAACATGAGGAGAATAAACAGGCACAGAAGTTGCTTAGAAAACATTTTTATTAAAATATGACTTGTTCAGAGTTTAATAAGGTAAAGTTATGATAGAAAGGATATAAGACATATTTGCTGGCAAACACAGAGAATAAAATTCAGAAGATGTACCAAATAGTAATAAGAGTGGTCAGGAAACTGCTTTTCTACCTCTCCCCTACCAAGCAGACTGTACTGATAGTGAAGAAACAAAAGCCCAAGTATTACCACTAAAAACTCAGTAAATTTGGGGTATGTTGACTCCTGAGTGCAATCACAATATGCATAGTAAATTAGTTTGGATATGATGGTAGGCATACTTACAAGTTTAATTGTTTTTAATTAATTAAGACTAGCAAGCCAGTCTATTGACTTTTAAGATGGATTTGCTTTTATTTTTTTTAACTGGGCTGATGTTTTAAACCAGTATTTGTTATTGACAGAAAGAGCCTTGGATTCATAGTCAAGAGTATTATTATCGGGGTTTAAGTTAGGAAGTTATTACTTTTACAGATAGCTAAAATACTTGTGGGATTTTGTTAGATATTATCTTTTCAGAATCTTCCTTTCCCATTCTCACGCTTTAGTAGAATAGCCCTAAGAGTATTTTTGATTTTTCTTAGGTACTCATTTCTGATTTCTATATTTAGTTGAACACAACAAGTTTGATTGCTTTTGTTCATATCTAATTGAACTTATGATTCTATAATATTCATTCTGTGAAATTTTGATCAAAACAATGCTGCAGATGAATTGCAGCCACATTTAAGTTGCTATATGATACAAAAATGCGTCATTAAAATACAAATCTTCCTGCAAATGAACATATGCATCTTTAGCTTTTATGCCTTGAAAACATGCCTAAGCAGAAAGTACATTTAAAATGAAAATGTTTTATATGTATAGGCAAACAGTCTCATGCATATGTGTGTGTACATGAAAGAATTAATTCAGTGTAGGTGAAAAAAGTTGAAATAACCAGTCAGGGTACTACTCAATAGTTCTACATTAAATGTTGACTTTTACCTCACTCAGTCTCATAACACATCACTTTAACAGCAGTTTCAACCTCTAATAAGGTCTTATCAAAATGCATCATTAATAAACTGGGAGAAGTTTACTAAGAAAGGCAGTGATTCTTTTTCAGGGCCCACATAAAACTAGAATTCTCAACGGAAAATCTCGTTTCGTTCCTGTGGTGAAATGTGCTTTTTAAGTCATGAAGGTGCTCGACTTTAAAATACATTAAATTTACAAGATTTTTCTTAAATTTTAGTTTCTGTCCTGTGAGTAATTCTGATCTTTAGACATTGCTTTTCAATCTAATTGGGCCTACCAGTTCATAAAACCTTTCACAGAAAAAGTAGTTTGTCAGTTTAGACTTGAAAGTGACTTTTAGTCACCATATTGAAGTATTTTATTGTGATCAAAATATACCTGTAAACTTCCATTTTGGAAGTGATCTCTCAGTTGGGGTCTGGTCCAGGTTCCTTACATACTGTTCCTTTATTAAAACACAGGTTCCTTCTGGATCAGGATTTCCAAGATGAAGTGTGGTTGTAGAAGCCCTGTGAGACACTGTCAGCTTTAACAAGAGGAGGCTTGGTGCAAAACACTTAATCTTTGGTCACAGAAGACAATGGGAGAACAAATGAAATGTATTAAAATTGCCTAAAAATTCAACTGACTTGGAATTTAATGTCTTCTTTTTCATTTTCAAAAGAAATTGGAATATTTAATTTCAGATTTATTGGAGTATTGTAAAATGCCAACAAATGAAATAGTCATTCAGTCTGTTGCCTGTTCTACATTGACTGATCAGAGGATATATTTTCTGTTAACAGCCACAGTAATCTTCCTGCTATATACCTGATACAGAGCCAAAAAAGACTTGTTTGTAACTATGTTTCAATAACTATCTATTTCCTACAATATTATTGGTATCCAGTTTCTATCTCAGCAAAATTTCCATCAAGAGTCTGCAGTGGAATGTGATAAAACACACAAAAAGTGATTTCTTTACTGATGACTGTATAAGTTCTGCCTGAAATGGAAATGTAATAGTCTGCATTTTGGGAGGGGGAAGGTGGGAGAGCCTGAATTGAAATTACATTAACTTTTCACGAAAAAGTGATTTTTTTCCCCCCAAACAGAAATATCTACTGAAATAAAGTTTAAAGTTTAAGTTCTGTTAAAAACAAGGTGAACAGACACTGTCCTTGCACACCTTCACCTTTTGGAAAACAAACAACTTCTCAGTTCTCACATTTTGTTTTATTCTGACACTTGTATAGTATTCTTGTTGTGACATCTGGGTGTCATATGAAGCATTGAACATTAAGTTTTATTTTCATTCAGTGCTGCAATATCACTCCTAAAAGACCTATAAAGGAAAGAAACATAAAGTGAATTCACAATCAGTTTCTAATATGTCACAAAATAAAAAAGGTATTTTATTATCATGATAAATCTGCAGGAAAATCATCCTACAAAATGGTGTCAGCTGGCTATAACTGGAATATTGTTCAGTCTCTCATTTGAAGATATAGTGATGGTTAAATAATGTTTTCCCCACAAAGAAAAGAAATAACGAAGAGACTGAACGTAGTTCAGCTCTAGGAATTTATTTTGTAAAAATGTGTATTGTTGGATCCCACATGTAATGGGTCTTATTCTGATCCAATAAAATGCTCTTACTGGTGTTGACTTTGTTGCTCCCAGAGTGCTGACTGGGAACTGCAGAGCATTGCATGCATCACCAGAAACCCCTACATCAGTTACTTTCTTGTGGAACTTTCCAAAGCTGGAATTAGGTTTGCACTGGTGTTACAGGGAAGAATGGTAGAAAGCATTCAGGTTTCAGAAAGATAGTACTGACATATTAATGTGGTCTGTCAAACTTTTAAAGTTGAATACTATGCAAGATGGAAAGTCAGGTTTAATCTTAGTTTCCAGCTAAGGTTGAAGGTGAGGGTACTTTCTTGATATATAAAGCCTGAAGAGACATCTGACCACACTTTTCCAGGTATATTAAGTCATTTCTACTTTCAGTCTTTGGATTCACTCTTCAAATGACTTATCAAAATGGAAACAAACAAAGCAATCTTTGAGTTACTGTCCATTCAAATCCATATTCTGACCACTAGAGTTAGCTGTCTTCCAAAGAAATCTCTGTTCACATAGGAAAGTTGTCATAAACATGGTGATAATTTGCCTAAATGAATTACAGGTTATTAATTAATTATTATTATTAGACATACTAATTAATATTATTAATAATACAGAGCACTTACACAGTATATAAACAAATAGATTGGAAACAAGTCTACCTGAATAGCAAGAAGCTCCAACATTCTTCCTCAAGTAGCACTCTACAGCTGACTTGGGAGTAGGCAATGGAGAGGGGGGGAAAAAAAAACAGAAAAGTATATTTATGTCATCCATCATCTCAGCAGTCTGAGAGCTTCGAAGAGCTCCTGGTAGACATTAAGTTTGCCTCTCCCTGAGAAAAATATTGAAAAACTTAACATTTGCTCTCTATGAATGAATCCAGCAGGCTGCACAGGAAAACGATAGATATAGGTAGTTTGGATTTTATTCATACAAAGCACCATATTTTAGGAAGATATAATATTCTCAGTACACTGTAAAACATTCTGGGTTTTGGATAGTGGCTTAAAATGCTGAATAATGCAATACTTACTATCATATACATTATGACACAACAGAGTTACAACACACAGAATAATTTATATATAATTTTGACTCCACATCTGATATTTTCTTGCCAAACAAGCTAAATCCCATACTAATAAATCTTTATACCTTGTGTTTTAAATCCCACATCTACAATTGCACAAACGGCATGGTAAGCCAGCCAACACAGTCTTCACTATTCTGTCTTAAGCAGAGTGACAGACAAATGTCACCAACCACGCAGGTGTTCATTAATGTACAGCTAAAGCCATTGCATCGCAACCTAGAAACAATGCAATGAAAAAATGAGACCTCAGAAAGCCTGTGTAACCAAATGAGCACATCTACCAGGAGCTGTTATTCAAATAAACAAGCAGTTCATTAGTTTGTTATTGCTGGTCCTAAATGTACAAAATTGTTCGACAAAAAACAAGGCATGATAGTCACAATCTGTTTGGGTCTATTGAATCCAATCAAAAGGACTTGGAGAGTGCGTGTTGGTGCTGTGAGACAGAGGAATGTGAGGAGGCACAGGATCTGAGGAACCCTCCACAGTCTGTTTTGAACCTGCTAATGTGCTCTGCTCACTTAACGGCATCTTATAAAACATCTGGTCTCAAATGCTCAAATATTGATTCAGTATATGGAAATCTGGTATTACACCACTGCTGTTTCTAGGAACAGCTTATATAAACAGATCTGACATGATTGTGCCATATGGTTTTATTTCTGGAGTGCTTTGATTACATTTTTTAGGGAGAAGGGGTGATTAATTGGAGTGATTTATAGGTCCCCCTCACTTCCTTCAAGGTGGATGATGACTAAGCTGTAAAAGCCACAAATTTTGGTGTCCATGTTCATAAGGTTATTCAGTTAATGGTTAACTGAATGACAAATCTCTGCTGTGCATTCACGTGTAACTCCAGTGAGCTGGTGATAAGGCCTAAATCCTCCATAGAGTACAAATGTGCAGGCTGAAAAGCAAGTATGTTTTACAGGTTCTATGTGCTTTTACCATGCCACATTTACCACACATTAGTGAAGGCAAATACAGGGAAATGAGAGGTTTTGAAGAGACAAATGCGCTGTGGCCCTTTTGCAAACATTAGTAACAACTTGAATATCGTACCTGGGTAAAGAGCAAAACTTCAGGCTCTATGTTCGGTTTAAAGTCTAAGGAATGCGGTCACCTTGAGGATGCTGTTTGTCCTGACATTCCTTCCTCACCAGACTGACTCTCAGGCCCTGTCATCTCAGGTGGTCTTGCAGAACTGCCATCTTTCTGCCAAATCTCTGTTTTGCTACTCAACCACACCAAAAATGGTATTTTATCACTTGGTGGATCTGCTGATATCTAGATAAAGGATGTGCAGAGTCATGTGGGTATTCATATGACATGACCTGGCGGTGGGCATTGGAATAGGAAGTGGCAAAGATGTATGCAACTGCTGGACTGGCTGCCTCCATCTTTGTTCCGTGTATCTTTGACACAAACATCTGAACCCCAAGAAACTGTTTTGTTCAACTGTATTTGGCCTCCTCCCTATATCCTAAACAGGTCTTTTGCTCACAAGGCTTTGTGGGTGCAGTTCATCCTCAGGCTTCTGCTATGGGATTACCATAGTGCGAAGACAGTAACCACCTGGTAGTATTAGACAGAATCATGGCTGTGCAACTGTCTCCTTACACGTATTGCAAATAAACCATCTCAAATAATTGTACCACTTCTGTACTTTTGATTAGTTGCACTGTACCTACGCTAAGAACATACCAAATTGTCTCTATCACTCATCATGGGGTGCTGCTAGTTATATACTCAGTTCTTGGGGAAGGGGGAGAAGAAACAATGTTACTTGCTGAGCTTGCTGGGCACGGGTGACCTGTGCCTTGGCAACCTCTGGACTCATCCATGAAGTTTTTAACTATCTGATCGTGTAGGTCCTAAAATATCCCAAAATACCAGATTGCAAACATGTAAATTACCACATCAGATCAGACTGGTAATCCATCTTGTGAAAAGCCTCTTATTGTAAAAATATCAAAAGTCAGAAGAAATAGACCTGCATCAAGCAGTTTTCAATGCTTAAACAGAGCACTTCAGTCAGCGCAGTGGCATTTATATATTAGCAGGATGTAATAGGTTCTGCTGACCCATTTTGTTTAGAGTGAAGACTATTTCCTTATCTTACCTTGGAATGACAGGTTCATTTAATTGCTCTTACATTTATAAGAAAGGTCAAGGAATATTTCTTGAGTGCCTTGCCACTGTTCATCATTTTAGTATACATCTTTTGCCTTTCTTGTATTATTTTCCCCAAGGAAAAGATCTCTTCCCTGGTTTTTTTTGTGGAATATTTTGTTACTTTCTTTATTATTCCTACTTTGGGATTCTGCCAAATAGTAGTATATGCTCTTCACCGAGAAGTGATAAAGGCTGAATACAATGTTGTAGATGACACGATGGATTTTAGTGTCTCCTGTATTCTTCCCTAAGCGTATTCTTCCCCTTAGTTATAACATAAGATTTTTAAAACAATGCTAATACACTCTAACATTTTAAGGTGACACTACACATTGAACTGGGTTTAAAATGTAAAGAAAACATTATTTATTTTACTACTTTCTGTATTTTAATATCTTGATTATAAACTTTAATTAACACAAGACTTTGTTTTTCTTGTTTTCTCTTTTCCCACTGCCTACGCATGCAGGAGGAAAATATGTAGATCTTCAGATCTTTCTTCTTCTGTACATTAAAAGCCCATTTACAGTTGTTAGAGTCTGCTTATTTGCCCTATGTGGAGGTGGAAAAGAGGACTATCACTTCTCCATTACGCTCTCCTCTCTCAACATTGAGGGGTCAGAAATGCCAGTCTCTGATATTTTTTCCATACAACTGCCTGTCATGGGCAAATCCTTCATATGCAGTGGTAGTGCTTCTCTTCTGCTCCACCAGTTCATCTCTGATGAGCTGTATCTGGTGGGGCTTTCTGGACTGAGAAGAAAGCGGTGAAACCAAGCAGGGAAGCTGAGAAATATCAGTTGCAGCCCTTTGGGAGGAGGTCTGGTGTAGGACAATGCACTCTGCCAAAGATGACAACTGTTTGTTATGGGAGGAGGAAGCAGAATAGAAAGGTAAACAAGTGATATCTGATGCCGCAGGGTCAGGATAGCTCTTTAATGAGTGCATGCCAGCAGAAGAAGCCTGTCCGAGCTTAGCCTGTTTTGTCTTTCAGCTATACCTGCTGCCAGGCACACTAGACTCACCCACCTTGTGGAACCACAGTATCAGTAAATTGCTTAGCATCTCTCTACTGCAGGTAACCAACAGGAAATGTAGAGATAACAGCATTTACCCTGCATAGAGCTTCCCATCCTCCTCTTGCCAATTCCTGTGCCACTGCTAAAGAGCTTTCTACGGCTAAGGGAGGAAGCAAAACAGTCATATTGTTCTTAAGGTTTTGTGGGATGTAGTGACCAGTCTGGACAGTGAAGTAATATATGAAGATCCCTAGGCCACTGCACACCATGCAGAAGTATGAGCAAAGCAAGAAGGGAAGCACAGTGCTGACTTGAAGGACAGTAAATTCCGATGGCATGGGGCAGTCTGGGTGGAAAAGAAATCCTTCTGGGAGACTGGGTTCCCGCTGAGGTCCTGCTGGTTCCTGGGTACCCTCTCAGCAGGGTCCAGAGGTCACCAATGAGACTTCCCCACCCTGACCAGCCACATCAAGGGCCCACCTTCCCCCTGTCTCATGGTAGCCCCAGTCAGGGCCCTCAGTCTGGTCTGGAGCCATGCTGTTCAGTGGAGCTCAAGGAATCAACACATCCAAACCAGCAACTGTGCTTTAGCCTTTAGACTAATCATCAGTTCATTAGCTGTCCTTCACAACCACAAACTAATTTGAGTTAATATGAAGAGGTCTGTTCTACCAGCAGGAGGCTCAGAGATGTATCCAAAATTTAAAATATTTGGAGAAAGTCTGATGATTTCCTTTTAGGTATACCCTACTCACATTACCAGAAGCTCTCTACAAATTCCCTCCCTTCCTCTTCTCTCAGTGTTGCTGTGTGAGTTGATAAGACTTTGTGCCTTTGAACCTTTGGTCTCTTCTTCCCTGAAATCTTTGCAATCTGTAATTTTCTGATGCTTTCACCATTCCACAGGTATTTCTGGTGTTTCTGTGTTACAGCTTTTGCTTCTGCAGAGCCCTGGGCCTGTAAATATCGCCCAGACTGTGTCTTTCTGAGTGACCCAGAAGTCCTCAGAAATCTCAGAAATGAGATTTTCAAAGGATAGGGAGGTAAACAGCATTGAGTATAGGTAGATGTGCATATAAGGGAGAAACATGAAAATACATCATTTAAGGCTCTTGATTATCTAATGATATTCAAACATGAGGATCTTAGGCACCTCAGTTAGCATAACTGCAAACAAAATTAATTGCACCTGAAACATTTCATACGTTGCACTCAAACTGTTACCCTTTAGAATTAGCCCCAGAAATTCTCAGCTGGGCTATGAAAAGCAGATAAGCCTAATCAAACCCTTATGTGTCATCTTAGGATTTTCAGGAAATTCTTCTTTCCCTTATCTTGATTTGGTTTTAGCTTATGTACAAAACCAGATGGAGAACAGTTTTTCATATTTGGTTTAAACGTGGTCCAGGGGTATATCAATCTCTCCAGACAAATTGATTTCAAAAGAACCTAAGAGTTTAGTCAATATCTAATGGTGATTATTCATGGAGTTTCTGGTACCATCAACTCTCAGTGTAAAATTTCCCATCATATAGGCTTGAATGTGAATTCCAGCCAACGCTTATTGCTATTTAGAGAATACAAGACTGATGATTTTAATCTCCATAGTTCTTCTCATGCAGGCTTTAAGAAAACACCTCCCTCAGCTATGTGGTATTCATTGTACTCTTCCAGAGTATTTCACACAAAATGAGCACAAGTTTACTTTTTTGGAAATCAACTGGCAGCTGATTTTCTTGTATAAGAGAGACTGTACAGTGATAAACTTGTACACAAAAGAACATAACTAACGAAGTCCTTTTCTTGCATGAGGTGAAAGAACACTATCAAATTGTGTATATTGTACAGGAGAAAACAAATAAGTTTGAATGGCTGGCAGACAACTTCTGTGACTTGCCTTTTTAAAATCATTGGTGTTCGTGTTGTCTTGCTGGCATGACTTTCTGCTTGTAACTACCAGGCGAGAATGTGAGTTCTATGAGAAATATCAACATAGGATACATGTCTGGTGAGGGAATTTTGGGAAGTCTGCCTGATTTTCGACTGAGGTCCAAGCCATTGCACAGGTCACCCGCTTTGACCCAAGTGTAGGTAACTTCTGCAATATACAAGCAGAATACTATATTCATGCTCAAACTTTAGAGTGGCTAAGGGGATGACAGAGGACAGGTTTAGGCCTACTTTACTCACAGAGGTAGATCCAAACTCCCTAGCATTTTAAACTGGATACTATATGTACCATGCATGTTGAAAGTAAGAAGATTGCCTTTTATGTGGGAGTAAATTTGTAAAATATCACTTTTTTTCACCTTTGAAAACATAGCCTAGTTTCATAATCACACAGTATGTTTGACAGGAAAATAGCAAGCAACAACAAAGTAAGCTCCAAGTCATGGCAAACTGTTCTCGCATCTATTCTTTAGTGACTATCCACAAGAGATCCCAGGAAGGACATCAGCACAGTGAAAATGCTTCATGTCAGACCTCTATTCTCCAGATCAAGGCTCTATTAATGATGATTATATTTCAGTGTACTGTTTCTATGTTACAAATACCCTCATTCCTCTTCATAATGATGGAGCAGTAGGTCGGCAGTGGAAAGCCTAGCTAATCTTAAGGTCAGAGACCTGGGAGGCTCCCTGATCACAGGCGAGACTCTGCATCCCTATGCTCCAATTCTTTGCTCCAAAAATGGGACAGTTGAACAGACTTTGCTTGTGAGGCATGAAGTAAATGTCAAGTGCTTACTGACAACACTTCTGAGAACCTCATCTGTCAACAAGAAGGATTATAATTTAAAATGTCATTATTTCTGAATCCTCACTGGAAAAAGAAAGAAACCTGTAAAATCATCAAGGTGTCAGATCTCATGTTTCTCATTTAGTTAATCATATATTCATTTAATATCTTCATTAATTTACTTTAAAAACTAATGAAAATCATACCTGTCTAGAAAATATCAGATAAATTTCACTTGAATATGGAAAACCAAACCCATTAACTTTCTATACATTAAGTTTCCAAACTACCTTCCTACTTTGCAGGCTACATTCAACATGTAATTACTATACTAGTAGTATACTTAATGTATAACTTATTACACTGTGTACCAAAATGCAATGCTTCCAATAAGTTCTGTTTCCCATCTAGATTTTTTGATTACTGTTAGTTCCCAAACTGCTCTAGTAATCAAGAGATTCCACAAACACCATAAAAGTCAGTTTCTCATGGCAATTGATAAAAACGACTTGAAATATGATTGAAAGCGTATAGTCCAACAAATCAAAGTTATACAGTGGTGTAATTAAGTAATGTTTTAAAAAGGGGAAAAACAAGATAAATATGAGGAAAGACTTTGGCCAGTAAAGTGTTTTATGATACGAGAATAAATCTCATAGAGAAAGTAGGGAATCATCACTTGTGGGTTTTTGCAGCATGAATGCACTAAATCTTCATCACATTGCTGCATGGAGTAATTAGAGATGTCTTTACAAGGTGCTTTCTATTTTCTGCCAGCTATGTCTGTTAGTTATAGTAGATATGTTTCCATTGAATGCAGCAAGAATTATGTAAATTTCTTAAAGTCAAATTTTTCACCCATGTGTAACCTGTTTTCCCAACTTTACGTCAAACAGTTGAAAATATATGCAAATCCCAATGTAACCATATATGTAAAATCTGTAATATTTACAATTACTGTAAGAAATTTTTTTAATACGGATTACTTCAGGAAAAACAAGTGAAAATAGGTAATTATACCACAGTAATAATATGAGAAAAGCTCCATATTTCTAAAAATATTGGCATTAATAAGCTGTCCTCAATGTTATGTTGTACAAGCTAATTAAAACCGAAGGCATACTTAAGTTTTTACAATCTTTACTGTGATTAAGTTAGTATTTCTTAATGTTGTTACCTTCCTATCCTATTCAGAGTCAAAGCAACTACAGGGAACGATTGAATGAATTTAGTGCACAGTATCTGCTAGTTTACTGGTGAACTGATAAGATTTTTTGCTATTTCTTTCCCACCACAATAAATTTGAATGAAGCAGCTTGCAACTATCTGGAAGGAAAATCTATGTGCAAAAGATGTGCAGAGGAAGATGTGCAACTAGAAAAAAAATTCATTATAAGTCTGTCCATTTTTTCCAGTCTTCCCCAAAGACAGGAAATGTTCAAGGAAAATGGGTGAAACACTGAAGGCAAAACTACATAGGAAATACATTAATAAGTATATCTCATTTGAAAATTTTGGCTGCATGTTTTAGGTGCTTTCAAATTGAGTAGCATTTTTCTGTACTATGAGAGCCAAACTGAGTAAACTGTGTTGCTTCTGTTGACAAGGACCACAATAATCTCTGCATATAAAAAATGAGAATTTCACTTTAAAAATACATTATATTCTATCATTTGTGCTACATTATGACCCAAGAAATGTGTGTTACTTGGATGTGGCACTTCCTGGGTAGTCACAGACTCACCTCTGTGTAAAGCTGTCAGAGAGGTTTCCATATCGCTCCCAGGAGAAGCAGGGCACTGCTGAAGTGTCGCTGGAAACTGGCACAGTCCTCAGCTGTTCCCTGGGGACATTCTCCTCCTCAAACTTATACTGGAGGACTCAGTGGCATGCAGACAGCTCAAGATCACAAGGTCACAAAGAAGACTTCAAATCATCTTTGGAGGTACACGCACAGTACAGTAGATATACATACCAAAAGCTATGTGCTCAGCAGTGTAACAGTAGCCATCTGTGGGCAAAGAGTGGAGAGAGAAGTACACAGAGTTTTATCTTCTCCAGCAGAAATTGTCACTAGTGTGATATAAATTTGTGTGAGCAAACATCAGCCAGTGGCAATCTCTGTGTTTGTCTGAAGACACAAATCTGCAGGTAAAATGTGTTTAATATTTAAAGTAGCCCTACATTCACAAAGGCTTTGAGAAGCTTATAAGTATGGAACTGGAGGCAGTTTGAAATGAAGTCCTAAGAACATACCTAAACATAGAATCACAGAATCATAGAATGGTTTAGTTGGAAGGGACCTTAAAGATCATCTTATTCCACTCCCCCTTCCACTAGACCAGGTTGCTCAAAGCCTCATCCAACCTGGCCTTGAATACATCCGTTTGGTTTTGTGTCTCATTTACAGATAAATAAATGTTAACATGCAAGCATTTGCAGATGTGGCAGTTCATGTTTGGCTCTCATTTGTTACCATGTATCCCTAATGCTTCCAGATGCCGTGAGATGATGAGCCTCAGACAGGACAACCTATTGTAGGTTGCTCTCTTATACTGACACTGCAAGCAAGGCTAGACAGGAAAACTAATGTTGGGCTTCCCTGAAACTAATGTGACAGGTTGTAACTGAGGCTAGATGTCATGCATCCAGAAAAGATCCTGGAGTGACATGTTCATAAAGAAGAAAAACACCCTGTCGGGTCAGACCAGGGAACCTTCTTCTAGCCCAGTATTCAGTCTGGTGATGACAGTACAAGATGCTGCCTTGGGAAAGCCTGTGATCTTCACCACTGCTGAGGGCCATTCCTCTCATAATTCCCCAGTATCCTAAGTATCAGGTAATATAGCTCTGCTTAGCCTTTTTGTTGTCCTTTTAAGAATCTGCTTAATTTGTCTAAAATCTTTCTGAACCTGCTAGTAATGCCTATCTACACATTCCCTGTGGCAGCTAGTTCCAGATATTCTGACTGCTGTATAAAGAGGTATTTTATCTACTTTAAATTGATCTCCTATTCATGAATTTCCCCCTAGCTCTATCATCATGGGATTTGATGAATGAAATCATTCCACTTTCACCGTATCCACTGTCTTCATGACTTTGTAATTCTCAGTACTCGTACATGAGCTCAGCAGGTAGAAGAGATTCAGAATCTCTGACTCTAGGATCTTATCTAAGG